>NC_084633.1:41452799-41627799 GCF_033978795.1 Nerophis ophidion | reverse complement strand
TGCAAGAAATTTAGGGATTTCAACATCTACGCTCCATAATATCATCAAAAGGTTCAGAGAATCTGGAGAAATCACTCCACGTAAGCGGCATGGCCGGAAACCAACATTGAATGACCGTGACCTTCCATCCCTCAGACGGCACTGTATCAAAAACCGACATCAATCTCTAAAGGATATCACCACATGGGCTCAGGAACACTTCAGAAAACCACTGTCACTAAATACAGTTGCTCGCTACATCTGTAAGTGCAAGTTAAAGCTCTACTTTGCAAAGCTAATGCCATTTATCAACAACATCCAGAAACGCTGCCGGCTTCTCTGGGCCAGAGATCATCTAAGATGGACTGATGCAAAGTGGAAAAGTGGTCTGACGAGTCCACATTTCAAATTGTTTTTGGAAACTATGGACATTTGTGTCCTCGGGAACAAAAAGGAAAAGTACCATCCGGATTGTTATAGGCGCAAAGTTGAAAAGCCAGCATCTGTGATGGTATGGGGGTGTACTATATGGGGGTGTATTAGTGCCCAAGGCATGGGTAACTTACACATCTGTGAAGGCACCATTAATGCTGAAAGGAACATACAAGTTTTGGAGCAACATATATTGCCATTCAAGGAATGTTATCATGATCACCCCTGCTTATTTCAGCAAGACAATGCCACACCAAGTGTTACAACAGCGTGGCTTCATAGTAAAAGAGTCCGGGTACTACACTGGCCCGCCTGCAGTCCAAACATGTCTCCCACTGAATATTTTGAAGAGACCCCGGACTGTTGAACAACTTAAGCTGTACATAAAACAAGAATGGGAAAGAATTCCACTTTCAAAGCTTCAACAATTAGTTTCCTCAGTTCCCAAACGTTTATTGAGTGTTGTTAAAAGAAAAGGTGATGTAACACAGTGGTGAACATGCCCTTTCCCAACTACTTTGGCACGTGTTATAGCCATGAAATTCTAAGTTAATTATTATTTGCAAAAAATGTGTATGAGTTTGAACATCAAATATGTTGTCTTTGTAGCATATTCAACTGAATATGGGTTGAAAAGGATTTGCAAATCATTGTATTCTGTTTATATTTACATCTAACACAATTTCCCAACTCATATGGAAATGGGGTTTGTAATCGTTGATAAGCTAATCCAGGGGTCGGCAACTCAAAATGTTGAAAGAACCATATTGGACCAAAAATAAACAAAAAAATTGTTCTGGAGCCGCAAAAAATGAAAAGCCTTATATAATTCTTATGGTGAAGGCAACACATGGTGATTGTGTTCAAATGAGCTATTAACTATCAAAATCAATCAATCAATGTTTACTTATATAGCCCTAAATCACTAGTGTCTCAAAGGGCTGCACAAACCACAACACAAACCACTACGACATCCTCGGTATGTATATATATATATATATATATATATATATATATGTGTGTGTGTGTGTCAGGCTGACACAAATCTTTAATAGAAATGTTGGAATGTATTATTTAGTCTACACATTTTTGTAACATTGGAAAACATTAGTAAAACGGAGGCTTCTCTGAGGTTGAGATTACTCCTAGAAATGTCTTGCTTAGAATGGCCAAAGGTACAGACGTGTTGTCTAAGTTAAAGGAAACAGCAGGCCGTCTTCTTCTAATGGATTTATTACTATCTTTGGCAAGGTAGGTCATGTTTGCTGTGGTCTATAATGACAAGTCACGCAAACAACTATCGGACGTGCAAATTCTAAATTAAATACAGTGAGGACATAAGTAAAGGATATTAAATGAGCTCAAATATAGCTACAAATGAGGCATAATGATGCAATATGTACATGCAGCTAGCCTAAATAGCATGTTAGCATCGATTAGCTTGCAGTGACCAAATATGTCTGATTAGCACTCCAAACAAGTCAATAACAATAAAATAGCTCACTTTTGTACATTTGCACACAGCATGAAACATTTGTTGGACAAAATGAGACAAAGAAGGAGTGGCATAAAGCACGTCTTACTATGGTTGCGTCTGATAAAGTTGTACATGTAAAAAAAAAACGACGGTGCGTTCAAGGACCGCATAGATTAGTAGGACAAAACGGCTCTCGTCCAATCCTCTCATCGGTGAAGAATGTTTAATATAAACAGTGATTTTTAAAAATTAGGAAGGTTTGTGTCTTGTTTTCTGTCTTACAGAAACAATATTAAAACAAACATTTTATTTTTTTCCACCATCTTTTCCATTTTCAAACATTTTGGAAAAAGCTCCAGGTAGCCACTAGGGCGGCGCTAAAGGGCCGATACGGTTGCCGACCCCTCGAGCTAATCTATTATTATTCACGGTTAAAAAGAGTTAAAAGGGAATGGATTTGTTTCATAGATGTATTTGAGATGATTATTTGAGAAACACTGACACTTCATAGCCTAACAAAGGGTTAACTAAGATACTGCATCTCCCACAATTCATTGCAGCAAAGGCGATGTTAAAAAAAGAGCGGGAGCAGGTGCATTGTGCTTGTTGAGATTGAACATTACGAGCTTCCGGGTGAATGAAGGACAAGATAAAAGGGTCGTTTTGTACGGCCATTTTTTTTTCACATATAAAGCACAACTTTATTTACACATTTTCGACGTCCTGTCCAATACTTTGACCGTAGTTCATCTACAGCAGGGGTCACCAACGCCAGGTGGCCCGTAAGGACCAGATGAGTCGCCCGCTGGCCTGTTCTAAAAATAGCTCAAATAGCAGCACTTACCAGTGAGCTGCCTCTATTTTTTAAGTTGTATTTATTTACTAGCAAGCTGGTCTCACTTTGCTCCACATTTTTAATTCTAAGAGAGACAAAACTCATAGAATTTGAAAATCCAAGAAAATATTTGAAAGACTTGGTCTTCACTTGTTTAAATAAATTCATTTATTTTTTTTACTTTGCTTCTTATAACTTTTAGAAAGACAATTTTAGAGAAAAAATACAACCTTAAAAATGATTTTAGGATTTTTAAACACAAATACCTTTTTACCTTTTAAATTCCTTCCTCTTCTTTCCTGACAATTTAATTCAATGTTCAAGTAAATTTATTTTTTTTATTGTAGAGAATATTAATTTTTAATTTAATTCTTTATTTTAGCTTCTGTTTTTTCGACGAAGAAAATTTGTGAAATATTTCTTCAAACTTATGATTAAAATTCAATAAAATTATTCTGGCAAATCTAGAAAATCTGTAGAATCAAATATAAATCTTATTTCAAACTTTTTTGAATTTCTTTAAAAATGTTTGTTCTGGAAAATCTAGAAGAAATAAAGATTTGTCTTTGTTAGAAATATAGCTTGGTCCAATTTGTTATATATTCTAACAAAGTGCAGATTGGATTTTAACCTATTTAAAACAAGTCATCAAAATTCTAAAATTAATCTTAATCAGGAAAAATTACTAATGATGTTCCATAAATTATTATTTTTTATTTTTTTCAAAAAGAATCAAATTAGCTTGTTTTTCTCTTTTTTTTCGGTTGAATTTTGAATTTTAAAGAGTCGAAATTGAAGATAAACTGTTTCAAAATTTAATTTTAATTTTTTTCCCCATTTTCTCCTCTTTTAAACCGTTCAATTAAGTGTTTTTTTCATCATTTATTCTCAACAAAAAACCTTCCGTAAAAGGAAAAAATGTACGACGGAACACAATTTATGTAAGTGTGTATCAAACTGGTAGCCCTTGGCATTAATCAGTACCCAAGAAGTAGCTCTTGCTTTCAAAAAGGTTGCCGACCCCCCCTGACCTACAGTGATTAATACATGCTTTCATATCATTTAACGAGGTTGTAAACTGCGAGAAGGTTAGATTTAATTATTGAATATGATCCAAAGATTACAAATTCAGGTGTTAATACTTGAGTGGAAAGGTTGCCCCCCCACGAGGTCAAAAAGGTTAAAGACCCCCTGTGTGAAGAAACAGCAAGGTTCCTATTTCTGTGTGTCAGGTGCGACGAACAGGCAGGAAGTGGTGGCACAGACACAACACAACAGGAAGTGATGTCACAGCCACAACCCAACATGAAGTGATGTCACAGCAACAACACAACAGGAAGTGATGTCACGGCCACAACAAGTGGACTCTTGCTTCTCCCACGTCAGTGCAAAATAAAATCCTGTGTCCCGCCAACATCAGATTGTTGGCGGTACAAATGGTTCCTCCTAAAGTCCACTAAGTCCCCCTTCACACCGAGCTGAGACAGGACGCAGGGTTAGGATGAAACATTTGTACATAAGCATGATGTTTAGCATTTTGAAAGAAAAAAAAAACCACTGGCAAAAGCCGGCATTTGATCAGTTTCCAGTCCTGTTGAAAGCAAAAGTCGCTGTTCAACACAGGCGCTGATATCATCTCGTTATCAGATTAAGGGTGTTGCCCGGCAATAACCCACCTGGACTGGGTTCTGTGTAAAAAGACACGGGCCAGTAAAATGTAGAACCACGTCACAGATGTGGCAATTCTGTGTGAAAGAGGCTATCCACTAACCTATCCTCCCTCTGAGAACCAATCAAGTGGACATTTGTTTCTTGCTCTATTTATTTTCTCAGAGTTGGAGAGAGAAAAAAAAAGCCCTGTTATGCAAAACACAAATGTCCACTGCAGTGGACAGTGTTTATGTGTGTGCAGCATGATGAGCAATAACTCAACGAAGAGTTTTGAAACTAGTCAAGCGATCACATCTTATTTATAATCCGCTTCTGACCCTCTCTTGACCTTGCAGGCCTGAATTTGAAGCAGGGAGAACCTGGTCGGAGCAGCTGCCAGTTTCCCACCAACATTGCCCATGCTCACACCACCAACATCACACCACCAACATTGCCCATGCTCACACCACCAACATCACACCACCAACATTGCCCATGCTCACACCACCAACATCACACCACCAACATTGCCCATGCTCACACCACCAACATTGCCCCTGCTCACACCACAAACATTGCCCATGCTCACACCACCAACATCACACCACCAACATTGCCCATGCTCACACCACCAACATCACACCACCAACATTGCTCACACCACCAACATTGCCCATGCTCACACCACCAACATTGCCCATGCTCACACCACCAACATTGCCCATGCTCACACCACCAACATTGCCCATGCTCACACCACCAACATCACACCACCAACATCACACCACCAACATGGCCCATGCTCACACCACCAACATCACACCACCAACATCACACCACCAACATTGCCCATGCTCACACCACCAACATCACACCACCAACATCACACCACCAACATGGCCCATGCTCACACCACCAACATCACACCACCAACATCACACCACCAACATTGCCCATGCTCACACCACCAACATCACACCACCAACATCACACCACCAACATTGCCCATGCTCACACCACCAACATCACACCACCAACATCACACCACCAACATTGCCCATGCTCACACCACCAACATCACACCACCAACATCACACCACCAACATTGCCCATGCTCACACCACCAACATTGCCCATGCTCACACCACCAACATCACACCACCAACATCACACCACCAACATGGCCCATGCTCACACCACCAACATCACACCACCAACATCACACCACCAACATTGCCCATGCTCACACCACCAACATCACACCACCAACATCACACCACCAACATCACACCACCAACATCACACCACCAACATCACACCACCAACATGGCCCATGCTCACACCACCAACATCACACCACCAACATCACACCACCAACATGGCCCATGCTCACACCACCAACATCACACCACCAACATCACACCACCAACATCACACCACCAACATCACACCACCAACATCACACCACCAACATCACACCACCAACATGGCCCATGCTCACACCACCAACATCACACCACCAACATCACACCACCAACATGGCCCATGCTCACACCACCAACATCACACCACCAACATCACACCACCAACATGGCCCACACTACCAACACAAGCACAGAGCATAGCAAATACTTTTCAAAAATCTTGGTGGCACATATTTCTCAGAAGTCAGGACAACCCTCACATCTCAGCAATTAAAGGAGAACTGCACTTTTTGGGGGGAAGTTTGCCCATCGTTCACAACCATTATTGAAGACATGATGGATTTTTTTGAAATGCTTTTCTAATACATAAATGATAAATAAATAAATGTGATCAAAAGTCCACTTACAATGGAGCCTATGGGAACCGTTCAATTCTGCAGACAGAGCACATAAAAAAAACATCCAAACACCTCCATTAGGGTTTTATATACATGATGTAAGTATATATGTAGTATCTAGTAACATTCATAATAACATGTAATACATACATGATGTAAGTATATATGTAGTATCTAGTAAAATTCATAACAACATGTAATATAATACATGATGTAAGTATATATATATATATATATATATATATATATATATATATATAATGTGTGGTAACATTTATAACATGTAATATAATACATGATGTAAGTATATATATATACATATATATATATACATATATATATATATATATATATATATATATACATAATGTGTGGTAACATTTATAACATGTAATGTATACATGACGTAAGTATATATGTCATGTAGTAACATTTATAATAACATGTAATATATACATGCTGTAAGTATATATATATATATATATATATATATATATATATATATATATAAAATAATGTGTGGTAACATTTATAACATGTAATATATACATGATGTAAGTATATATGTAATATCTAGTAACATTCATAATAACATGTAATATATACATGATGTATGTTATATATATATATATGTAATGTAGTAATATTCATAATAACATGTAATATATACATGATGTAAGTATATATATATATATATATATATATATATATATATATATATATATATAAAATAATGTGTGGTAACATTTATAACATGTAATATATACATGATGTAAGTATATATGTAATATCTAGTAACATTCATAATAACATGTAATATATACATGATGTATGTTATATATATATATATGTAATGTAGTAATATTCATAATAACATGTAATATATACATGATGTAAGTATATATGTAGTATCTAGTAACATTCATAATAACAGGTAATATATGCATGATGTATATATATATCTATATATATGTAATTATGTAAGTATATATATGTAATGTAGTATTTTTTTAGAATAAAATGTAATATATACATGATGTATGTTATATATATATATATATATATATATATATATATATATATATATATGTAATGTAGTAATATTCATAATAACATGTAATATATACATGATGTAAGTATATATATATATATATATATATATATATATATATATGTAATGTGGTAATATTCATAATATCATGTCATATTTACGTATTTTGGTCATTTTAAGCATACGTGGAGCATTACTTTGAAAAAAACGCATCACAAACGTTTGCTTCTTTTTCTTCCCCATCACTGACTACTGCTCACTGCAGACTTCATGAGAGCCAACAAACATAATAAGACATCACTCACTGTACGAGGTCTGCTGTCATTAGGATGTCGACTGCAAGGATGTTCATATATTCCCATTTAGATGAAAAATGTCTCAATCCTCGCAAAGAAACGCTTCGTGTTTGTGTCGTCCTCGCCAGTTTGGGGTCCGAAAGGACTGTCAAAGTGTCACAACTTGTTGGATTATATTCCCAGCCATGTATTTTTCAGGTGAGAGGCATGAGTTATGATCTAGAATAAGCTTAGAGGGAGCAGGGAAGCAAGGAAGCAGCAGATCACTCGACGATGTAAACATAGGCACAGTTTGTCTGCGTTAGAACTCGTAATAACAATATCACTAATACTTGGTCAATATTTAAATCACCAAACGTAAATTGAGCATTATTGGTGCGTTTTGAATGGGTATTTATCGGATTTTATTTACAATTATTTAATATTTAGAAAGCAGTAACAAAAGAATCCATCCTTCGTCGTGTCTTTCGTAATAATTGTGAACGAAAATTCCAATAAAGTCCCCTTTAAAGGACAATACTTAGCTTGGATACACTGTTTAGAGTAGTCAGTCTACGGCTTGTATAGCGGTGTGGATTGACTGATATACATCGAAAGGGCAGCACGGTGGAGGAGGGGTTAGTGCGTCCGCCTCACAACACGAAGGTCATGGGTTCGATCCTGTGAGAAGTTTACATGTTCTCCCCGTGACTGCGTGGGTTCTACTCCGGCTTCCTCCCACCTCCATAGACATGCACCTGGGGATAGGCCCCTCCCACCTCCAAAGACATGCACCTGGGGATAGGCCCCTCCCACCTCCAAAGACATGCACCTGGGGATAGGCCCCTCCCACCTCCAAAGACATGCACCTGGGGATAGGCCCCTCCCACCTCCAAAGACATGCACCTGGGGATAGGCTCCTCCCACCTCCAAAGACATGCACCTGGGGATAGGCCCCTCCCACCTCCAAAGACATGCACCTGGGGATAGGCCCCTCCCACCTCCAAAGACATGCACCTGGGGATAGGCCCCTCCCACCTCCAAAAACATGTACCTGGGATAGGCCCCTCCCACCTTCAAAGACATGCACATGGGGATAGGCCCCTCCCACCTCCAAAGACATGAACCTGGGGATAGGCCCCTCCCACCTCCAAAGACATGAACCTGGGGATAGGCCCCTCCCACCTCCAAAGACATGCACCTGGGGATAGGCCCCTCCCACCTCCAAAGACATGCACCAGGGGATAGGCCCCTCCCACCTCCAAAGACATGCACCTGGGGATAGGCCCCTCCCACCTCCAAAGACATGCACCTGGGGATAGGTTGATTGGCAACACTAAATGGTCCCTAGGGTGTGAATGTTGTCTGTCTACTGTGATGAGGTGGCAACTTTTCCAGGGTGTAGCCCGCCTTCTGCCCGATTGTAGCTGAGATAGGCCCCGAAGGAAATAAGCGGTAGAAAATGGACGGATGGACATCGAAAGCCCAGTTCTGCTCCACGGTGGACTCACTTTTGCCAGAAAAAGAAAACAGAGTGTAAAGTGATTTGCAAATAAAGAGAATATATCAAAAGAAAAGTTGTTATCTTGATGCGTCAGGATTGACCAGGAACATCCTCACTGAGTTTAGCATTTCTGCTGTCAGATTTGTACCGCCTTATTTAAAGCCTGCCAAAAAAAACCCCCAAAAAATAGACCAGGTCTAGAGTTGAAGTTCCACTTTGGCCTTCAACCCTGCAACTCAGAGGCTTCTTATGTCAAGTCTTTGAATTGCTCTTTGAGGTTTTTTTTTCCAAAAAGTATTATTTTACATGGCTCGGTTTGCCTTGAGGAAGGCCTGCAAGTCCCCAGCAGGCTGCGGGGGCCACGCTCCCCCCACTGACTGTGTAAGTTCAGAGCTGCTCAGAACTGACTGAAGTGTGGCGTCCTTCATTGGAGGCCCTCCAGGTTCCTGCTCTTGTCCACAGCGCTCATGTCCTCCACCGCCGTGCCCTCGTGCAGCGGGGAGCCGCGCTGGCCCGCCGCTCTGCCGTGGTCGGCCCCGCCCCCGTTGGCCACCAGCACGTGCCACTCCTCAGGGGAGCAGATGGACGGCTCGGGGAGGCGGGGCGGTGGCTGCGAGACGTGGTTGAGCAGGCTTCCTGTCTTGGTGTTGGGCGTGTTGCTGTAGGTGTGGCGGTACTCCTCCTCGATGTTGCGGCCCAGCTTCCAGCGCTTCCACTTTTTCAGCACCTCGGACTGCACCTGCGGAGAAGGCGGAGGTGATCCGTGACCGGAGAAGGTGAAGGTTTGGGGAAGAGTTGACCATAGGTCGGCAGGAAACTCACTTCTTTGTTGACGAAGCAGTACAAGATGGCGACCAGGAGACCCTGAGGAGACATCGATGCCATTCAGTAGACAACATGGATGCAACTTAGCCCAGATAAACAGACACTGTACTTTAATAATACGGCGTGGCGCAGTGGGAGAGTGGCCGTGCGCAACCCGAGGGGCCCTGGTTCAAATCCCCACCTAGTACCAACCTCGTCACGTCCGTTGTGTCCTGAGCAAGACACTTCACCCTTGCTCCTGATGGGTGCTGGTTGGCGCCTTGCATGGCCGCTCCCTCCATCAGTGTGTGAATGTGTGTGTGAATGTGGAAGTAATGTCAAAGCGCTTTGAGTACCTTGAAGGTAGAAAAGCGCTATACAAGTACAACCCATTTATCATTTAATAACCCCCTCACGGAAAATCAGTCATGACCTGATTGTAGATTTTCTCTGGTCGTCTTTGTCATGTTTTAGTCTAATTTGACTCCCTTAGTTCTGTTTTCAGCACCCCTGGGTTGGTGTTTCTTAGTTGCCATGGGTGCTGATTATTTTCACCTGCCTCTGATTAGGTTCGGGATGCTCACCTGCTCCCGGGCACCAATCAGAGAGCTATTTATTCCTGCCTTGGCTTTCTTGTTTGCTTTATGCGACAAGTTAGTTTCGTATACCGTTGGATTACTGAGCTAAGATTCGCCGTTTGCTTAACCGAGATAAATAGACACTGTACTCTAATAATCCCCTCACGGAAAATAAAGTCATGACCTGATTGTAGATTTTCTTTGGTCGTGTTTGTCATGTTTATCTGTAATTTGACTCCCTTAGTTCTGGCTAATAACAACAGGGTGTTTGAGTGCCATCTCCGGGTTGGGGAGGAGACCCTGCCCCAAGTGGAGGAGTTCAAGTACCTAGGAGTCTTGTTCACGAGTGAAGGAAGAGTGGATGGTGAGATCGACGTGAGATCGGTGCGGCGTCTTCAGTAATGCGGACGCTGTATCGATCCGTTGTGGTGAAGAAAGAGCTGAGCCGGAAGGCAAAGCTCTCAATTTACCGGTCGATCTACGCTCCCATCCTCACCTATGGTCATGAGCTTTGGGTTTTGACCGAAAGGATAAGATCACGGGTACAAGCGGCCCAAATTAATTTCCTCCACCGGGTGGCAGGTCTCTCCCTTAGAGATAGGGTGAGAAGCTCTGCCATCCGGGAGGAACTCAAAGTAAAGCCGCTGCTCCTTCACATGGAGAGGAGCCAGATGAGGTGGTTCGGGCATCTGGTCAGGATGCCACCCGAACGCCTCCCTAGGGAGGTGTTTAGGGCACGTCCAACCGGTAGGAGGCCACGGGGAAGACCCAGGACACGTTGGGAAGACTATGTCTCCCGGCTGGCCTGGGAACGCTTCGGGATCCCCTGGGAGGAGCTAGACGAAGTGGCTGGGGAGAGGGAAGTCTGGGTTTCCCTGCTTAGGCTGCTGCCACCGGGACCCGACCGCGGATAAGCGGAAGAAGACGGATGGATGGATGGATGGATAGATAGATAGTTCTGGTTTCAGCACCCCTGTGTTTGTGTTTCTTAGTTACCATGAGTGCTGATTATTTTCACCTGCATCTGATTAGTGTTCGGGACGCTCACCTGCTCCCGGGCACCAATCAGAGAGCTATAAATTCCTGCCTTGCGCCACGCTCGATCCGGTATGCTTCATGCAACAAGTTAGTTTCATATACCCTTGGATTCCTGAGCTAAGCTTGTTTGCTGGTTTTCCATGCTAAGCTTTCCCGTTAGCGTTTCCGTAGCTACCCGTGCTATTGGCACGCTTTACTGTATTTTGGGAATTTGCCCGATTTATCAGAATCAGAATCCGAATACCTTTATTGTCATTGCATGGAAACAACGAAATTGATCACCAATCCAGCTCAGTGCTTTTAAAACCACCTACATAAAATACTCTAAGACAAGACCTAGGAACATTTTTTCAGTCTGTTCGTCCTCTCTTTGATGGTCTTATAGCGCCTCCCGGAGGACAAGAGTTCAAGCCAGTGGTGACCTGGGTGGGATGAGTCCCTGAGGATGCTGCAGTGTCTCTTACACAGGTCCTTTAGAGATGTAAGAGAACATGCAGTGAACAATAAATCATTGTCCTACCTGCTTACCGCCTCCGCAGTTCTGTCTGCATCTTGGGGAAACCACCAGCGCATTACCAGTACCATAAAGTCAATAAAAGCAATAGAAGCGGCCCCGTCAGAACTTCATATACTTAAGTGATAAATTGACTATAAATCCAGGTCTCTATGGCAGGGCGTTTGGGTCTGGACTGGGATCGCGGTCCGCAAGTTTGTACTCTCTGGTGTAGAAAGTCTTCCTGGGTGAGTGGAAGCTTTCATACTATTTAGTTTCCACATCCTGGAAGTAAAATGTTCACACTAGTAATGTTGCCATGGATTCTGCATAGAGGTTCTTCCCTTACCCCCTTGGCGTATGACCTAGTGTTTACGTGTCAAGTATCAGTGGAGGGCTTCTGGCGAGACATGTCCACAGTGACTTGGTGGTTCTCTCAAAGCCCCCCCTTGCTGTCACCGTAATAAGATCAGAAACCTTAACCGCCTTACGAGCGAGACATGTTCTTGGCCTGGTGGCCAAACGGTCAATGGTCATGTGACAGAGCCACTAAGCAGCAAACTATGTTCACGTAATCTCGCCCGGCAGGGCTCGCTTAACCTGGTGAACAAACGGGATGGTTTTGGTTCGATTTATGAGCTAGTTTGGTAGCGTCATGGCTACTCTAGGAACCCTAAACTTCCTTGTAAGTGTCCAAACTACTTTTGAGCCAGTAGGATCTCTCTCATACACACACAGCAGACATTTGGACTCCTTGCACATTGGTTGTGTACCTGGAAGGAGGAGAAGAAGAGGTCAATGACCAACTTGGTGAGACGCAAACCGATGGTGGTCTCGGTGGCCTCGTCGGTGACGTAAATGAAGACCACTTGATGGATACCCAGCAGAGGGATGAGCGTTAGGGTCGACTTGGCCAACCTGCGAGGCAGTCCAGAGTTTGGGACTCAGATGTGTGTTTTGAAAAAGTCGATTTCAATTTGAACTCACCTGAATTTGTAGTCTGTGTATCTCATTTGGTGTGCTCTCAGCTTGGACACAAGGATTTTGATGATATGGATGAAGATCAGGAAGTTGATCTGGGAAGGATATCATCGAATATGTTTATTTCCCATCAAATCATTCATTCAATCAATTAGGGTTCAATCTCGGGGGTCGGAATAGTCAAGTCTGTAAGACTGAATTCGTCATGAGGGCGGTTTTGCTGCCTTTTTTCCTCTTCTTTTCCTACTCCCCTCCCCTTCTTGTGTCTGTAAGTCCCCTCCCCGGTCATCAGATGCAGGTGTGCCACCTGCTTCTAATCCACCACCTGACTTTAACCCTGGATCTCCACCCAGCCAGTGCCAGTTCGTCCGTTGCCTGCGGTAGAATCTAGCCCCGAGCTCACTTACTCTGACCTTTGCCCTGAACCTTTTGTAATTCCTGTTTTTTTGTATATCCTCAGGGGGTGGACAGACTATTTTGTTGAAGTATTATTCAATAAATATATTTATTAAGGATTTTTGACTTGTTGCTATTTTTAGAATATTTTAAAAAAATCTCATGTACCCCTTGGCATAGCTTCAAGTACCCCTGGGGGTACGCGTACCCCCATTTGAGAACCACTGCCTTAGAGCGTGGTGGGAGATTGTAACTGAGTGTGCAGTCCCAAATTAAACTCTGTCTCTGCATGATTCCTTGCTTCATGTCTGTTTAATAAACGTCATCAGTGTTTAAACCTGACACTGCACCACTTTACAATTGCCCACGCAGTCTTAGTAGATCACATGGTAGACACTATTTTATAGATTGCTCACGCTAAAAAGCGTGTGGTATTTGGATTTCAGTCAATCAAGCTCATATTGACTACCGTATTTCCTTGAATTGCCGCCGGGTATATAGTATGCGCCTGCCTAGAATTACTGCCGGGTCAAACTCGTTTCGCAAAATAATTAGCGCATGTTTAGCATTACCGCCGGCTCAGGATTAACGGTGAGTAGAACTCGTTTTGCAAAATATTCTTTTTATTAGTGCATGTCTAGAATTTCCGCCGGGTCAAACTCGTTTTGCAAATAATTAGCATATGCCTAGAATTTCCGCCGGGTCAAACTCGTCACGTCACGAGTGACACTTCACCTGTCATCTTTTTCAAAATGGAGGAGGCTGATTTCAATCATTTGAAATGGCATAAAGGGAAGAAGATTAAGAGCTAATCAGTAGGATTTAAGGTCCAAGCTATTGAATATGCTAAAAAGAACAGGAAGCAGCTATGTTTTATTAATATACCGTAGCTGCGTGTGTCAAATATGAGTCATTAAATGACTCCCGCCTCCTGGTGGTAGAGGGCGCTAGTGATCCTTCTTGCGACTACTCGGCTGCAGAAGAAGTGACAACAAGCAGCGATCGTTAATTTTTTCCTCTCGCTTGCACTTTTAACATGGAGGATTACATATCTAAAATAAAACTGTTTTCTAAACTGGACTTTCAATGGAAGCAGGAGGTAATAAAGGAAGATCTCCATCGAGACAGAGAGACTTTTAAAACTGAAGAAAGACAAGGAAGACTTCTATAGTGAAGTGAAGTGAATTATATTTATATAGCGCTTTTCTCTAGTGACTCATAACTACAAATGTATCCAATGTGAACATGGTAGATTAAGCATAAAATAAAATAGAACAAACAAATGTAGAAACACATGTTTACAATGGAGTTCATGGTGCACACATGGTTCCATTAAAAAATTGTGAGCGCTGCACAGAACTCTAACTACAAAGAAGATGGTCATGTTGACTTAAGTCTTTGCATCTTACCATTTCGGTGGTAGCTCGGTTGGTAGAGTGGCCCTGCCAGCAACTTGAGGGTTCCAGGTTCGATCCCCGCTTCCGCCATCCTAGTCACTGCCTTTGTGTCCTTGGGCAAGACACTTTACCCACCCGCTCCCAGTGCCACCCACACTGGTTTAAATGTAACTTAGATATTGGGTTTCACTATGTAAAAGCGCTTTGAGTCACTAGAGAAAAGCGCTATATAAATATAATTCACTTCACTTCACTATAAACAAGTTATCGATGCTTTTGATCAGAAAGAGCTGCGAATGGACTTCATTTATAAGTAAAGGTAAGACCATAATAAAAAAAAATTCTATTAAATGTGCTTTTCATGATGGTATCCTTACATCGCACTCAAATTTATAAGTGCAGGCCTAAATTTTCCGCATGCCTTTGGTAAGCGACGGAGTGAGAAGAGGTTTTAAATTAATTAGCGCCCTGGCGGCAATTCAAGGAAATACGGTAAATTGTATGAGGAAGGCACAGAAAAAAGGAGCAGTGTGTACTCATGACGCCCCGCTCACATTGTTGACTGCCCGCTCATACGTGGCAGCCTCCAAGCAGCCCTGCAGCGCTAGCAGACTCTCAGCATGAGGGAAGCTAAACTGGCGTTTCCACCAACAGCATGCTTTTAATGAAAATGACTTGTGATGTGACCTTTTTTACGTTGTCAAGTCAGTTGTTAGCAACTAAGGTGTGGAGGACATCCTGGCATCCACACTACAGCTTTGGAAAGAAACAACTTTATACCACTTTCTATTCTGACAAATATTCCTATTCAAACACAGTGACATTCCAGTTCAATCGACTGACCACACACACACACACACACACACACACACACACACACACACTGTAACACAAACATCAGGTCCCCGTTTCCTGCTCATCAGACATATATCATTGGATATATAAATATATATATATATGTATATTATATATATATATATATATATATATATACATACATATATGATATATATCATCAGTGGATCAGGGATGACTTTGCTCCAGCTTCAACAGGGCCGGGACAAATGGGGAAAGACTAAAACGGGAACCAGGCCCGCTGTCCCGACGACAAGGCAAACACAGGAATTCCTGCAAGATACAGCCCACTTAGCGGGACGATTAATGCTTGGAAAATATCTCCGTGTGTGTAAAAGTGGCTTGACATGGAAGCTTTGACAAATTGGACTTATATAAATGCTCCCAGCTGACCTTTGCAGGGAAAATCCAACCCAAGGCGTGGTTGGACGAATAGGAAAGTTGAAAATGTAAGGATTTATATATATATATATATATATACAAACCCAGTTTCCATATGAGTTGGGAAATTGTGTTAGATGTAAATATAAACAGAATACAATGATTTGCAAATCCTTTTCAACCCATATTCAGTTGAATGCACTACAAAGACAACATATTTGATGTTCAAACTCATAAACTTTATTTTTTTTGCAAATAATAATTAACTTAGAATTTCATGGCTGCAACACGTGACAAAGTAGTTGGGAAAGGGCATGTTCACCACTGTGTTACATCACCTTTTCTTTTAACAACACTCAAACGTTTGGGAACTGAGGAAACTAATTGTTGAAGCTTTGAAAGTGGAATTATTTCCCATTCTTGTTTTATGTAGAGCTTCAGTCCTTCAACAGTCCGGGGTCTCCGCTGTCGTATTTTACGCTTCACACATTTTCCATGGGAGACAGGTCTGGACTGCAGGCGGGCCAGGAAAGTACCCGCACTCTTTTTTTACACACCCACGCTGTTGTAACATGTGCTGAATGTGGCTTGGCATTGTCTTGCTGAAATAAGCAGGGGCGTCCATGAAAAAGGCGGCGCTTAGATGGCAGCATATGTTGTTCAAAAACCTGTATGTACCTTTCAGCATTAATGGTGCCTTCACAGATGTGTAAGTTACCCATGCCTTGGACACTAATACACCCCCATACCATCACACATGCTGGCTTTTCAACTTTGCGTCGATAACAGTCTGGAGAGTTCGCTTCCCCTTTGGTTCGGATGACACGATGTGGAATATTTCCAAAAACAATTTGAAATGTGGACACTTTTCCACTTTGCATCAGTCCATCTTAGATGATCTCAGGCCCAGAGAAGCCAGCAGCGTTTCTGGATGTTGTTGATAAATGGCTTTCGCTTTGTATAGTAGAGCTTTAACTTGCACTTACAGATGTAGCGACCAACTGTATTTAGCGACAGTGGTTTTCTGAAGTGTTCCTGAGCCCATGTGGTGATATCCTTTAGAGATTGATGTCAGTTTTTGAGACAGTGCCGTCTGAGGGATGGAAGGTCACGGTCATTCAATGTTGGTTTCCGGCCATGCCGCTTACGTGGAGTGATTTCTCCAGATTCTCTGAACCTTTTGATGATATTATGGAGCGTAGATGTTGAAATCCCTAAATTTCTTGCAATGTCACTTTGAGAAAGGTTGTTCTTAAACTGTTTGACTATTTGCTCACGCAGTTGTGGACAAAGGGGTGTACCTCGCCCCATCCTGTCTTGTGAAAGACTGAGCATTTTTTGGGAAGCTGTTTTTATAGCCAATCATGGCACCCACCTGTTCCCAATTAGCCTGCACACCTGTGGGATGTTCCACATAAGTGTTTGGTGAGCATTCCTCAACTTTATCAGTATTTATTGCCACCTTTCCAAACTTCTTTGTCACGTGTTGCTGGCATCAAATTCTAAAGTTAATGATTATTTGCACAAAAAAAAAAGTTTGAGTTTGAACATCAAATATGTTGTCTTTGTAGCATATTCAACTGAATATGGCTTGAAAAGGATTTGCAAATCATTGTATTCTGTTTATATTTACATCTAACACCATTTCCCAACTCATATGGAAACAGGGGTTGTATATGTCCTACAGGGGGCGCTCCTCATGTGAGGGGCTTCAAGACGTGAGAACAGAACAAAACCCACAACAGCGTTAATGTGGCGGACCAGAGCGGCCAAGTGGAATGGATGCACGGTTTAATCAAGTGTGTGTGCTCACTTTGGCTTCTACACACACACACACACACATCTTATGAAGCATATAACAAATGGGGATATTAGCGTTGGCATGGTTTGGGGGGAAGGCAGAGGAGAATAATGTCGATATTCTCCTGACACAATTTGAACTTCTAGTGTGTACAATCTGTCACCTCTGGAAGGCAATACAAACTGCTTTAATAAATACTGCTTTCGTATGAACGTTGGAGGTATAACATTTGCCAAAGCAGTGAAGGGATCCTGCGAGCTACTTTTCTGGATGTGAGGCAGCTTTTTCCTGAGTGCATGGAATGAAAATGACAGGAAGAGGAACATTACCAGCACGGCCACCAGGATGGGAGAGCGTATGATCCACCAATAGTTCATGTTTATGTTCTGACCCCAGCATCTGGAAGACAAACACATCATGGCCTTAAATCCCTGTGATCGCCATCCAGATGTTTGAGACACAGTACCAGTCAATGATAGCACAGATAGCACAGAACCACCAACCTACTGGACCAGGGCTGTCAAGTTCATTTCCATGGTAGGCTACATCACAGTTAAAGGGGAACATTATCACAATTTCAAAAGGGTTAAAAACAATAAAAATCAGTTCCCAGTGGCTTGTTGTATTTTTTGAAGTTTTTTTCAAAATTTTACCGGTCCCGGAATCTCCCTAAATAAAGCTTTAAAGTGCCTTATTTTCGCTATGTTCGAAACCACTGTCCATTTCCCTGTGACGTCATATAGTGCTGCCAATACAAACATGGCGGTTACCACAGCAAGATATAGCGACATTAGCTCGGATTCAGACTCGGATTTCAGCGGCTTAAGCGATTCAACAGATTACGCATGTATTGAAACAGATGGCCGGAGTATGGAGGGAGATAGCGGAAACGAAATTGAAGAAGAAATTGAAGCTATTGAGCGAATAGCTATTGACGCTATAGGGCCATAGCGTGGGTGTACCTAATGAAGTGGCCCATAGCATGGCTGCCTTATTAGCATCGCCGGTAAAATGTGCGGACCAAACGATCAGGACTTTCGCATCTTGTGACACTGGAGCAACTTAAATCCGTCGATTGGTAAGTGTTTGTTTCGCATTAAATGTGGGTATCTAGTTTCAAATGTACATACAGCTAGTGTAAATAGCATGTTAGCATCGATTAGCGTAGCATGTTAGCATCGATTAGCTGGCAGTCATGCCGTGACCAAATATGTCTGATTAGCACATAAGTCAACAACATCAACAAAACTCACCTTTGTGATTTTGTTGACTGAATGGTTGCAAATGCATCTGCAGGTTATCCATACATCTCTGTGCCATGTCTGTCTTAGCATCGCCGGTCAAATGTGGAGACACTCTGGTACATTCAATGGGGGTCTGGCGGCAGATTTCTTGCCAGTGGTGCAACTTGAATCCCTCCCTGTTAGTGTTGTTACACCCTCCGACAACACACCCACCAGGCATGATGTCTCCAAGGTTCCAAACAATAGTCGAAAAAACGGAAAATAACAGAGCTGAGACCCGGTGTTTGTAATGTGAAAATGAAAATGGCGGGTGTGTTACCTCGGTGACGTCACGTTCTGACGTCATCGGTAAAAGACCGATAAACAGAAAGGCGTTTAATTTGCCAAAATTCACCCATTTAGAGTTCGGAAATCGGTTAAAAAAATACATGGGTTTATGGTATATATTGACGCTTACATAGGTTTGGTGATAATGTTCCCCTTTAAGGTAACCCTCGGAGGGCCGCTTGGAACTGATAAACATGCTGTGTATCGTGTAAGCACATACTGTATTTTTCGAAAAAACTCAACAGCCTAATGTACGGAATCATTTTGGTTGTGCTTACCAACCTCGCAGCATACTTGCCAACCTTGAGACCTCCGAATTCGGGAGATGGGAGGGTCTATATATTTTCAAGTATTTCTTATATATATAAATCCATCCATCTTCTTCCACTTATCCGAGGTGGGCTCGCAGGGGCAGCAGCCTGAGCAGGGAAGCCCAGACTTCCCTCTCCCCAGCCACTTCATCCAGCTCCTCCTGGGGGATCCCGGGGCATTCCCAGGCCAGCCGGGAGACATAGTCTTCCCAACGTGACCTGAGTCTTCCCTGTGGCCTCCTACCCGTCGGCCGTGCCCTAAACACATCCCTAGGGAGGCGTTCGGGTGGCATTCTCCTCACCTCCTCTGGCTCCTCTCCATGTGAAGGAGCAGCGACTTTACTCCGAGTTCCTCCTGGATGACAGAGCTTCTCACCCTATCTCTAAGGGAGAGACCCACCACACGGCGGAGGAAACTCATTTCAGCCGCTTGTACCCGTGATCTTGTCCTTTTGGTCATAACCCAAAGCTCATGACCATAGGTGAGGATGGGAACGTAGATCGACCGGTAAATTGAAAGCTTTGCCTTTGCATCACAACGGATCGATACAGCGTCCGCATTACTGAAGACGCCGCACCGATCCCCCTGTCCATCTCACCATCCACTCTTCCCTCACTTGTGAACAAAACTCCTAGGTACTTGAACTCCTCCACTTGGGGCAGGGTCTCTTCCCCAACCCAGAGATGGCACTCCACCTTTTTTCCGGGAGAGAACCATGGACTTGGACTTGGAGGTGTTGTTTATCATTCCGGTCGCTTCACACTCGGCTGCGAACCGATCCAGTGAGAGCTGAAGATCCTGGCCAGATGAAGCCATCAGGACCACATCATCTGCAAAAAGCAGAGACCTAATCCTGCAGTCACCAAACCGGAACCCCTCAACGCCTTGACTGCGCCTAGAAATTCTGTCTATAAAAGTTATGAACAGAATGGGTGACAAAGGACAGCATTGCTGGAGACCAATCCTCACTGGAAACGTGTCAGACTTACTGCCGGCAATGCGGACCAAGTTCTGACACTGATCATACAGGAAGTGGACCGCCACAATAAGACAGTCCCGTACCCCATACTCTCTGAGCACTCCCCACAGGACTTCCCGAGGGACACGGTCCAATGCCTTCTCCAAGTCCACAAAGCACATGTAGACTGGTTGGGCAAACTCCCATGCACCCTCAAGAACCCTGCCCAGAGTATAGAGCTGGTCCACAGTTCCACGACCAGGACGAAAAGCACACTGTTCCTCCTGAATCCGAGGTTGGACTATCCGGCAAAGCCTCCTCTCCAGTACACCTGAATAAACCTTCCCGGGAAGGCTGAATTGATCAATTGTAGAATTGATTTAAAAAAGGGTTACAAAAAAAGTTCCTGTCAAAGCTGAAGTACATTTTTCTAAGAAAGACGAAGCGTTTAAAGGGGAACATTATCACAATTTCAAAAGGGTTAAAAACAATAAAAATCAGTTCCCAGTGGCTTGTTTTATTTTTCGAAGTTTTTTTCAAAATTTTACACCTCCAGGAATAGCTCTAAAAAAAGCTTTAAAGTTCTTGATTTTCGCTATTTGCGATGCGACTATTTCCCTGTGACGTCACACAGTGCTGCCAATGTAAACAAACAATGGGAATACCACAGCAAGATATAGCGACATTAGCTCGGATTCAAACTCGGATTTCAGCGACTTAAGCGATTCAACAGATTACGCATGTATTGAAACAGATGGTTGGAGTATGAAAGTATTGAAGAAGAAACTGAAGCTATTGAGCGAATAGCTATTGACGCTATTCATAGCCATAGCATGGCCGAATAGCTGCGTTAGCATCGCCGGTGAAATGTGCGGACCAAACGATCAGGACTTTCGTTTCTTGTGACACTGGAGCAGCTTAAATCCGTCGATTGGTAAGTGTTTGTTTCGCATTAAATGTGGATGGGAGGAAACGTAATATAGTTGCAAATGCATCTGCAGGTTATCCATACATCTCTGTGCCATGTCTGCTTTAGCACCGCCGGTAAATTGCATGTTAGCATTGATTAGCATAGCATGTTAGCATCGATTAGCTGGCAGTCAACATCAACAAAACTCACCTTTGTGATCTCGTTGACTATCGTTGCAAATGCATCTGCAGGTTATCCATACATCTCTGTGCCATGTCTGCTTTAGCATCGCCGGTAAATAGCATGTTAGCGTCGATTAGCGTAGCATGTTGGCATCGATTAGCTGGCAGTCAACATCAACAAAACTCACCTTTGTGATTTCGTTGACTTTATAGTTGCAAATGCATCTACAGGTTATCCATACATCTCTGTGCCATGTCTGCTTTAGCACCGCCGGTAAATAGCATGTTAGCGTCGATTAGCGTAGCATGTTAGCATCGATTAGCTGGCAGTCAACATCAACAAAACTCACCTTTGTGAATTCGTTGACTTTATAGTTGCAAATGCATCTACAGGTTATCCATACATCTCTGTGCCATGTCTGCTTTAGCACCGCCGGTAAATAGCATGTTAGCGTCGATTAGCGTAGCATGTTAGCATCGATTAGCTGGCAGTCAACATCAACAAAACTCACCTTTGTGATTTTGTTGACTTTATCATTGCAAATGCATCTGCAGGTTATCCATACATCTCTGTGCCATGTCTGTCTTAGCATCGCCGGTAAAATGTGGAGACACTCCGGCACATTCAATGGGGGTCTGGCGGCAGATTTCTTGCCAGTGGTGCAACTTGAATCCCTCCCTGTTAGTGTTGTTACACCCTCCGACAACACACCCACCAGGCATGATGTCTCCAAAGTTTCAAAAAATAGTCAAAAAAACGGAAAATAACAGAGCTGAGACCCGGTGTTTGTAATGTGTTGAAAATGAAAATGGTGGGTGTGTTACCTCGGCGAAGTCACATTCTGACGTCATGGCCTCCAGCGAGATAAACAGAAAGGCGTTTAATTCGCCAAAATTCACCCATTTAGAGTTCGGAAATCGGTTAAAAAAATAGATGGTCTTTTTTCTGCACCACCAAGGTATATATTGACGCTTACATAGGTCTGCTGAAAATGTTCCCCTTTAAATATTTCCAAGCTTTCACGGGCTACATAAAAATGAGGCGGTGGGCCAGATGTGGCTCCCGGGCCTTGATTTGGACACGTGTGCATCTTATGGAAGCAAGACTCGCAGCTTATTAACCAGGCGACAACACAAAAGAGCTTGACATCATTTCCATATTTGGATGCTCATAACAGGAGTGTGTGTGTGTGTGTGTGTGTGTGTGTGTGTGTGTGTGTGTGTGTGTGTGTGTGTGTGTGTGGTTTGTTGTTGTCCACTAATGAGGTGTTAGATTTACTGTCCTCTGTCCTGCATCAACGTTGACATTGTTTGGAAGCAAAGAACAAGTTGCTAACATCAGACACCAACAAAGTGCTTTATTAAAAAACCCAATGTTGTTTTTATGTCAACTGCAATACACATACACATGTTTAAAAGTTCATTAAATATCTATGAAAAAAAATTAACTTAAAATATTTATGAAATGCAGTCATTTAATTACCAATATCTTTATTTCTTCACATGGTTTGCATATTTAACCAACTTTATTACGTGTATTTCTTTATTTGAAATGATTTCATGATAATCCATCCATCCTTTAAAGGCCTACTGAAATGAGATGTTCTTTTTTAAATGTGTCATACTTCATCATTTCCCGATATTGCCATATTTTTGCTGAAAGGATTTAGTAGAGAACATCCACGATAAAGTTGGCAACTTTCGGTGTTAAGAGAAAAGCCTTGCCTGTACCGGAAGTAGCAGACGATGTGCGCGTGACGTCATGGGTTTTGGAGCTCCTCACATCTGAACATTGTTTACAATCATGGCCACCAGCAGCAAGAGCGATTTCGGACCGAGAAAGCAACGATTTCTCTATTAATTTGAGCGAGGATGAACGATTCGTGGATGAGGAAAGTGAGAGTGAAGGACAAGAAAAAAAAGAAAAAAAAAAGACTATTGGATGCTCATAACATCGGGATAGCTCGGTTGGTAGAGGGGCCGTGCCAGCAACTTGAGGGTTGCAGGTGCGATTCCCGCTTCCGCCATCCTAGTCACTGCCGTTGTGTCCTTGGGCAAGACACTTTACCCACCTGCTCCCAGTGCCACCCACACTGCTTTAAATGTAAAAATTAGATATTGGGTTTCACTATGTAAAGCGCTTTGAGTCACTAGAGAAAAGCGCTATATAAATATAATTCACTTCACTTCACTATACATACAGTGGGAGCGATTCAGATGTTATTAGACGCATTTACTAGGATAATTCTGGAAAATCCCTTATCTGCTTATTGTGTTACTAGTGTTTTAGTGAGATCATATGGTCGTACTTCTACAACCTGCAAGTCGGAGGGGTGTGGTTACCGCCAGTGTCTCCGAGGGAAGCCACGTTTCTCGACGAGGCGGAAGCAGCCGCTGGGGCCGGGCTTTGATTTTTTTCCCCCCCCCTCTTCCACAGTGAAAGCATCTGATGTTCAAGGGCGGCCGGTGGGAGGAGGCAAGAGAGTTGCAGCTGCCTCTTTGACAAGTGCAGGAGGAACGACGCGCATGTCTACGGTAAAAGCCGACTTATTACCACCATTTTCTCACCGAAACCTGCCGTTTGACATGCGGTAGGGAACCATGTTCCCTTGACCGCTCGGTTCCCATAGTAAAGCTTCACCTTCGGGAATGTAAACAATGAAACACCGGCTGTGTTTGTGTTGCTAAAGGCGGCCGCAATACACCGCTTCCCACCTACATCTTTCTTCATTGACGTCTCCATTATTAATTGAACACACCGCAAAAGATTCAGCAACACAAATGTCCAGAATTCTGTGGAATTATGCGATTAAAGCAGACGACTTATAGCTGTGATCGGGGCTGGAACAACATGTCCGCTACAATCCGTGACATCACGCGCACGCTTCATCATACTGCGACGTTTTCAACAATTTACTTTGTGCGAAATTTAAAATTGCAATTTAGTAAACTAAAAAAGCCGTATTGGCACGTGTTGCAATGTTAATATTTAATCATTGATATATAAACTATCAGACTGCGTGGTCGCTAGTAGTGGCTTTCAGTAGGCCTTTAATGGGGAACATTATCAGCAGACCTATGTAAGCGTCAATATATACCTTGATGGTGCAGAAAAAAGAACTTTTTTTTTTTTAACCGATTTCCGAACTCTAAATGGGTGAATTTTGGCAAATTAAACGCCTTTCTGTTTATCACTCTTTTTGCGATGACGTCAGAACGTGACGTCGCCGAGGTAACACACCCGCCATTTTCATTTTCAACACATTACAAACACCGGGTCTCAGCTCTGTTATTTTCCGTTTTTTTGACTATTTTTTGGAACCTTGGAGACATCATGCCTGGTGGGTGTGTTGTCGGAGGGTGTAACAACACTAACAGGGAGGGATTCAAGTTGCACCACTGGCCCCAAGATGCCAAAGTGTCTGCCGCCAGACCCCCATTGAAAGTGCCAGAGTGTCTCCACATTTGACAGACATGGCACAGAGATGTATGGATAACCTGCAGATGCATTTGCAACAATAAAGTCAACGAATTCACGAAGGTGAGTTGTGTTGATGTTGTTGACTTATGTGTTAATCAGACATATTTGGTCGCGGCGTGACTGCCAGCTAATCGATGCTAACATGCTACGCTAATCGACGCTAACATGCTATTTACCGGCGGTGCTAAAGCAGACATGGCACAGAGATGTATGGATAACCTGTAGATGCATTTGCAACTATATTACGTTTCCTTCCACCCACATTTAATGCGAAACAAACACTTACCAATCGACGGATTTAAGTTGCTCCAGTGTCACAAGATGCGAAAGTCCTGATCTGTTGGTCCGCACATTTTAGCGGCGATGCTAACGCAACTATTCGGCCATGCTATGGCTATGAATAGCGTCAATAGCTATTTGCTCAATAGCTTCAGTTTCTTCTTCAATACTTTCATACTCCAACCATCTGTTTCAATACATGCGTAATCTGTTGAATCGCTTAAGTCGCTGAAATCCGAGTCTGAATCCGAGCTAATGTCGCTATATCTTGCTGTGGTATTCGCCGTTGTTTGTTTACATTGGCAGCACTGTGTGACGTCACAGGGAAATAGATAGTCGCATCGCAAATAGCGAAAATCAAGCACTTTAAAGCTTTATTTAGGGATATTCCGAGACCGGTAACATTTTGAAAAAAACTTCAAAAAATACAACAAGCCACTGGGAACTGATTTTTATTGTTTTTAACCCTTTTGAAATTGTGATAATGTTCCCCTTTAAGGAGGCCTGAAGCTGTTTTGATTATTTCTTATAAATGTTTTACAAGGATTATTATCGTGTCTACTTCTAAATCCAGATGGAAATGTTAGCATTATTAAACAATCTTAGATTAGTTTGGTGTAGCTTAGCATAGTTTTTAGTATTTTTATATCACAGCTTAAATAAATTTATCTTGGTAAACAACATTAGCTTGAGTTGATGTTAGCTTAGCATAGTTGACCTTGTTTGGTTTGGTTAAAATTAGTTTCTCATAATTTAGCATAAGTTAGCTATGTTTAGTTTAACTTTTGTGCAAATAAGATGTCAATTGCCTATTTTTGAGACTTTATAGATACTTTGTCCTTAAGAAACAATCTTAGCTAGGTGTATGCTAGCCTAGCATTGTTTTTTGAGTTTAGTTTATCAGAAGTTAGCTAGTTTAGCTTACCTGTAATCAACATTCGTTCGTGTCTACTTTTGAGTCTAGATCTAACATGATAGTATTAATAAACAATATTAGCATTGTTAACATTGATTGGTTTATTTAAATTTAGTTTGTCGTAATTTAGCATAAGTTAGTTATGCTTAGTTTAACTTTTGTGCAAATTAGACGTCTATTGTCTATTTCTGACACTTTATAGATATTTTGGCCTTAAGAAACAATCTTAGCTAGGTGTACGTTAGCCTAGCATTGTTTTTTTGAGTTTAGTTTATCAGTAGTTAGCTAGTTTAGCTTACCTGTAATCAACATTCGTTCGTGTCTACTTTTGAGTCTAGATCTAACATGATAGTATTAATAAACAATCTTAGCATTGTTAACATTGTCTGGTTTAGTTAAATTTAGTTTGTCCTAATTCTAGCCTAAGTTAGCTATGCTTAGTTTAACTTTAAACATTGATTGATTGGTTGATTGGTTGATTGATTGGTTGATTGATTGATTGATTGATTAATTGATTGATTGATTGATTGATTGATTGATTGATTGATTGATTGACTGACTACAACGGCAGACTCGCGCTAGGCTCTTCGGGTAAAACATGACCATATATGGAGATATTCTCTGACATAACAGGCAAGATTGTTTTATAAATTTCTAAGCCATTCTGGACCAGTTTCCCTTGTGGATCATTAAAGTTAGTCTAAGTCCAAGTCTAAGTCTAATTGGGTGTCTAATGACCACATGGTTTGATTTGGAATTTTTGGGACTCACGCAGATTCTAAATAGACAAAAACAGTTTCAAATAGGTAAGAAAAGTCTGTTTTGCATAATAGATCCTCTTTAAGTTAACTTAGCTTCTCTCTATTTACCTTATTATGTCACTTACTTTAGGGGACGGTTGGGAGAGTGGCCGTGCCAGCAACCTGAGGGTTCCTGGTTCGATCCCCACCTACTACCCACCTTGTCACATCCGTTGCGTCCTTGAGCGAGACACTTCACCCTTGCTCCTGATGGGTGGTTGTTAGTGCCTTGCATAGCAGCTCCCTCCATCAGTGTGTGAATGTGTGAATGTGGAAGTCGTGTAAAAGCGCTATACAAGTACAACCCATTTACTCTCACTGGATCGGTTCGCAGCTGAGTGTGAAGCGATTGGGATGAGAATCAGCACCTCCAAGTCCGAGTCCATGGTTCTCGCCCGTAAAAGGAGGCTAGTCGGATAGTCCAACCTCGGATTCAGGAGGAACAGTGTGGTTTTCGTTCTGGTGGTGGAACTGTGGACCAGCTCTATACTCTGGGCAGGGTTCTTTAGGGTGCATGGGAATTTGCCCAACCAGTCTACATGTGCTTTGTGGACTTGGAGAAGGCATTGGACCGTGTCCCTCGAGAAGTCCTGTGGGGAGTGCTCAGAGAGTATGGGGTATCGGACTGTCTTATTGTGGCGGTCCGCTCCCTGTATGATCAGTGCCAGAGCTTGGTCCGCATTGCCGGCAGTAAGTCGGACACATTTCCAGTGAGGGTTGGACTCCGCCAAGGCTGTCCTTTGTCACCCATTCTGTTCAGAACTTTTATGGACAGAATTTCTAGGCACAGTCAAGGCGTTGAGGGGTTCCGGTTTGGTGACCGCAGGATTAGGTCTCTGCTTTTTGCAGATGATGTGGTCCTGATGGCTTCATCTGGCCGGGATCTTCAGCTCTCACTGGATCGGTTCGCAGCCCAGTGTGAAGCGACCGGAATGAGAATCAGCACCTCCAAGTCCGAGTCTATGGTTCTCGCCCGGAAAAGGGTGGAGTGCCATCTCTGGGTTGGGGAGGAGACCCTGCCCCAAGTGGAGGAGTTCAAGTACCTAGGAGTCTTGTTCACGAGTGAGGGAAGAGTGGATGGTGAGATGGACAGGCGGATCGGTGCGGCGTCTTCAGTAATGCGGACGTTGTACCGATCCGTTGTGGTGAAGAAGGAGCTGAGCCGGAAGGTAAAGCTCTCAATTTACCGGTCGATCTACGTTCCCATCCTCACCTATGGTCATGAGCTTTGGGTCATGACCCAAAGGACAAGATCACGGGTACAAGCGGCCCTAATGAGTTTGGGTCTCTCCCTTAGAGATAGGGTGAGAAGCTCTGCCATCCGGGAGGAACTCAAAGTAAAGCCGCTGCTCCTCCACATGGAGAGGAGCCAGATGAGGTGGTTCGGGCATCTGGTCAGGATGCCACCCGAACCCTAGGGAGGTGTTTAGGGCACGTCCGACCGGTAGGAGACCACAGGGAAGACCCAGGATACGTTGGGATGTAGCTTCCAGATGTAGACACCAGTTTTCACTACAAACTCGGATAAGCGGAAGAAGATGGATGGATGGAAAATGTTGAATTAGCATAGGTCAGCTGTGCTTAGCGTACCTGGACTGTAAACGATTGATACTTGTCTAATGTTGACTCATCATTGAAAACAGCATCAGCCTAGCATATTTTTTGTTGATCTCAGTTAACCGTATGTTAGTTTAGTTTATTCCAGAAGAATGAAAGTGACAGAAATCAGCAGCGTAGAAACTTACTCTTGATTCTCATGAAGATATTTGGCGGTGACCCAGGGAACGAGGAATATTAACGGTGTACCTGTGAAGAAAATGGTTATTGCTGTTAGCATGTTGATAGTCATTTCTTGTCGTGAGACTTGCACTTAGTTGTAAGTGCCGGCTCACCCCAGCCGATGCACAGGTAGATCTGGAAGTAGTTCTTCTCTGTAAACACGGTGATGACTAACAGGTTGTGGAGGTAGATACCTTCCACCAGGAGCCAGTAGCTGTTGGCCAAGATGCTGTATTGCATCATCACCGCCGCCACGCGACAGCTGATGGTGATCTGTCCAAACACATTCCAATAACCACAATGTCTGACAAGGTCCTAAATATTACAGGTGATATAGTCTAGGCAGCTTTGTGGCTGACACGGTCCCCATCTTTAGTTGCCATTAGGTCGCATTCACCTGACTTCACATTTTAACAAGGTGAGACTCCAAGTCTTGTCAAAGTGTCCTGAGCGGATATTTGGCCTTTATCCAAGAAAAACGCCCTACGCCTGCGTTGTTTTAGGCTGTTGGAAGCGCTCCAAACCCGAAAAGGATAACAGTTTCTTCAGAGTTCTTCGGGAGTTAGTCAAGAAGGGCAAAAGAGTGCAAGATTTTACGGAATACGACGAGAAAATCGGGACGGTGTGGCTTGGTGCCAGAAATTGGAAGGTTCCAGGTTCGATCCCCACTTCCGCCATCCTATTTACTGCCGTTGTGTCCTTGGGCAAGACACTTTATCCACCTTGCCCCCAGTGCCGCCCACACTGCTTTAAAATCTAGCTTCCAGATGTAGAAAATGGGCTTCACTATGTAAATGGCTTGGAGTCTCTACAGAAAAGTGCTATAGAAGTATAATTCACTTTACTGCACAACTCAGTGGCCTAGTGGTTAGAGTGTCCGCCCTGAGATGGGTGGGTTGTGAGTTCAAACCCCGGCCGAGTCATACCAAAGACTATAAAAATGGGAGCCATTACCTCCCTGCTTGGCACTCAGCATCAAGGTTTGGAATTGGGGGTTAAATCACCAAAAATGATTCCTGGGCGCGGCCCCCGCTGCTGCTCACTGCTCCCCTCACCTCCCAGTGGGGTGATGGGTCAAATTCAGAGGACAAATTTCACCACACCTAGTGTGTGTGTGACTATCAGTGGTACTCTAACTTGAACTTTAAACTCATCACAGAGCCAACACACATAGACAACATTCACACACTCGGGACCATTAAGTGTTGCCAACTAGCCTACAGTATCTAATGCTATACACCGGGGGTCACCAACACCAGGTGGCCCGTAAGGACCAGATGAGTCGCCCGCTGGCCTGTTCTAAAAATAGCTCAAATAGCAGCACTTACCAGTGAGCTGCCTCTATTTTTTAAATTGTATTTATTTACTAGCAAGCTGGTCTCGCTTTACTGGACATTTTTAATTCTAAGAGAGACAAAACTCAAATAGAATTTGAAAATCCAAGAAAATATTTTAAAGACTTGGTCTTCACTTGTTTAAATAAATTCATTTAGTTTTTTTACTTTGCTTCTTATAACTTTCAGAAAGACAATTTTAGCGAAAAAATACAACCTTAAAAGTGATTTTAGGATTTTTAAACACATATACCTTTTTACCTTTTAAATTCCTTCCTCTTCTTTCCTGACAATTTAAATCAATGTTCAAGTAAATGTATTTGTTTTTATTGTAAAGAATAATAAATACATTTTAATTTAATTCTTCATTTTAGCTTCTGTTTTTTCGACGAAGAATATTTGTGAAATATTTCTTCAAACTTATTATGATTAAAATTCCCCAAAAAGTATTCTGGCAAATCTTGAAAATCTGTAGAATCAAATTTAAATCTTATTTTAAAGACTTTTGAATTTCTTTTAATTTTTTTGTTCTGGAAAATCTAGAAGAAATAATGATTTGTCTTTGTTAGAAATATAGCTTGGTCCAATTTGTTATATATTCTAACAAAGTGCAGATTGGATTTTAACCTATTTAAAACATGTCATCAAAATTCACCCAAAATTAATCTTAATCAGGAAAAATAACTAATGATGTTCCGTAAATTCTTTTTTAAATTTTTTCAAAAAATTCGAATTAGCTATTTTTTTTCTTCATTTTTTTCGGTAAAATTTTGAATTCTAAAGAGTCGAAATTGAAGATAAATTTAATTGTTATTTTTTTCGTGTTGTCTCTTCTTTTAAACCGTCGAATTAAGTGTTTTTTTCATCATTTATTCTCTACAAAAAACCTTCCGTAAAAGGAAAAAAAATGTATGACGGAATGACAGACAGAAATACCCATTTTTTTAATATATATATATATATATATTTATTTATTAAAGGTAAATTGAGCAAATTTGCAATTTCTGGAAATGTATGTTAGTGTGTATCAAACTGGTAGCCCTTGGCATTAATCAGAACCCAAGAAGTAGCTCTTGGTTTCAAAAAGGTTGCTGACCCCTGCTATACGAAATTCACGATATTGTTTTTTACAACACTGAGATTTTGAGTAAGCCTCACACGCATCATGGCTCACCTTTTGCTTGTCCACTGACCTCATTGTTGACCAGCAGGTCTCCGGGCGACACGGAGGCCTGTGAGAATCCCTGCTCCTGGTCCGGGCTCAGGTCCTGCGAGGTAATGTTGGCCTCCATGAGCGCGTCCTTGATGAGGATGGACAAGGCCCGCAGGATGAAGGAGGCAAAGAGGTTCATGTGGATGTTGTTCCTCATACAGTGCAGCTTCCTGTTGAACGTCACACTTCACCGTCCATTTTCACTCTTCCTCTTCGGGAGTGAGTGCTATTTGTTACCTGAAGACGACGAGAATGCTGAGCGCCAACACCAGAGCCACCAGGGATAGAGAATATCCGATCGTGTACATGATGCGAATGTGTCGGTAGTACTGCTGCACACACAAACAACTTAGTCTCATTTCAATGAACTCGGAAGGAAAAAAAATAACATGTCACAAACATCCATGCATCCAGGTACACCAGGTGTGTGCAAAGTGCGGCCCCCAGCTAATTTGTTAAAAGCCCCCGGCCCATTCTAAAAAATCCATCCATCCATCTTCCTCCACTTATCCGAGGTCAGGTCGCGGGGGCAACAGCCTAAGCAGGGAAACCCAGACTTCCCTCTCCCCAGCCACTTCGTCTAGCTCTTCCCGGGGGATCCCGAGGCGTTCCCAGGCCAGCCGGGAGACATAGTCTTCCCAACGTGTCCTGGGTCTTCCCCGTGGCCTCCTACCGGTTGGACGTGCCCTAAACACCTCCCTAGGGAGACGTTCGGGTGACATTCTCCTCACCTCCTCTGGCTCCTCTCCATGTTGAGGAGCAGCGGCTTTACTTTGAGTTCCTCCCGGATGGCAGAGGTTCTCACCCTATCTCTAAGGGAGAGACCCAACTCATTTGGGCCGCTTGTACCCGTGATCTTGTCCTTTCGGTCATAACCCAAAGTTCATGACCATAGGTGAGGATGGGAACGTAGATCGACCGATAAATTGAGAGCTTTGCCTTCCGGCTCAGCTCCTTCTTCACCACAACGGATCGATACAGCGTCCGCATTACTGAAGACGCCGCACCGATCCGCCTGTCCATCTCACCATCCACTCATCCGTCACTCGTGAACAAGACTCCCAGGTACTTGAACTCCTCCACTTGGGGCAGGGTCTAAAAATTCTAAAAAATACTATCATAAAAATTTAAAACATAAAAAAGTGTAATAAAAGAGTAAACAGTGACATGTAACAAGAAAAAGCTGCAGTGTTGACACTAATAACACAAAGCTGCCATGCGAACCTGCTGAAGGCTCCAATTACTTCACTAAAAGTATTTCTCTTTCAAATATTTTGGGGGGGAATATTGCATATTTTGCGCGAAAAAACATTTTCTTTCCCAAAAAGGGCATCAAACAAACAAAAAGATATGAAAAATATAATAAAATCTTATAATCAAGAGATCTACGGACTTAAGCGTTAAAGGGGAACATTATCAGCAAACCTATGCAAGCGTCAATATTAGGGCTGGGCAACGATTAAAAATTGTAATCGAAGTTAATCGCACTATTTGTCCGATTAATCGTGATTAACTGCATTGTATACGCAAAGCCCAATAATGAATTCAAAAGTAGTGTGTAGTGCACCTTTATTGGAATATTCTCCCACATGAACAAAAGCGCCAAAACATTTGTTGTGAAAACACAATTTAAATCAGTCCTTGTTAAACAGTAGCAGTTAAATAGCATATTTGATGAAAATCAACTCCAAAAATGTAAATACAAACATTTAAGCTTATTGCCACTGCCAGGGTATTTAAGTTATCCTGTTTGTTATGGAAAATAAATATAATCTACATACAAATCTCTGAGCCACAATCATAACATCTGAACAGGCAATTTCTGAGGTAACAGCAGAAACATTTTTTTATCAGGGATCTTATGTTTAAAAAAACCTATATTATAGGTAGTGGGCTGTTTTAGGGAATTTTTGATCAAATTATCCATAGTAGCAATATTAATAATGTTGTGTTTATTCTGCGTAGTGCACTTAAAATAATTATGACCATATCTAGGAATTGATATGATGGGAATTTTCCGATTGTTTGCTTGGTGCTTTGATAAACTGAAGGCATCATATACATGGTACTATATTGTGATGTTATGAGCCAGGGGAAAAAGGAACTACCCTACCCAGCATGCAACAGAAGTGACGAGCATGCGCGGTAGCCCGGTATAGGTTGTGTCGCCATGACGACATCTTGTATGTTGTGATATGCACGCTCTGAAAGTAAACGTTAAGAAGTCAGCCAACACTCCTGGTCTGCATTATTCATAAATAGACAGACAACACATATACTCCGCTGCTTCACAGGCCGCTGGATGTAGCCGGCAAAGTATTCCCATGCTAGCTAGCCGCTCTAGCAAGCACGCCTCATTCAGTCCAAAACGGCCCGATCTATCCACATCCAGAATTGTCTGGCGGTCGTAAGTGATCCCGGAGTGACCACGCTGTAAGCCAGCCATGACATTTGCAGAATTGTCCGCTATTTTTGCCAAATGTTCCATCTTTACCAAGAGCCCCTCGACCCCGACGCCCATCCGGGCGACGCCATCTTGTTAAGAAAAGGGGTTAGCAAAATAAAAGCATGTAAACAACATACGCAAATGTGCGATAAAATAATTGTCGGCGTTAATAGATTGATGAGTTAACTCGTAATTAACGCACTAATTTGCCCACCCCTAGTCAATATATACCTTGATGTTGCAGAAAAAAGACCATATATTTCCGAACTTTAAATGCGTGAATTTTGGCAAATTAAACGCCTTTCTGTTTATCGCTCTTTTAGCGATGACGTCAGAACGTGACGTCACCGAGGTAACACACCCGCCATTTTCATTTTCACATTACAAACACCGGGTCTCAGCTCTGTTATTTTCCGTTTTTTCGACTATTTTTTGGAACTTTGGAGACATCATGCCTGGTGGGTGTGTTGTCGGAGGGTGTAACAACACTAACAGGGAGGGATTCAAGTTGCACCACTGGCAAGAAATCTGCCGCCAGACCCCCATTGAATTTGCCAGAGTGTCTTCACATTTGACCGGCGATGCTAAGACAGACATGGCACAGAGATGTATGGATAACCTGCAGATGCATTTGCAACCATTAAGTCAACGAAATCACAAAGGTGAGTTTTGTTGATGTTGTTGACTTATGTGCTAATCAGACATATTTGGTCGCGGTGTGACTGCCAGCTAATTGATGCTAACATGCTACGCTAATCGAGGCTAACATGCTATTTACACTAGCTGTATGTACATGTGAAACTAGATACCCACATTTAATGCGAAACAAACACTTACCAATCGACGGATTTAAGTTGCTCCAGTGTCACAAGATGCGAAAGTCCTGATCGTTTGGTCCGCACATTTTACCGGCGATGCTAATAAGGCAGCCATGCTATGGGCCACTTCATTAGGTACACCCACGCTATGGCCCAATAGCGTCAGTAGCTATTCGCTCAATAGCTTCAATTTCTTCTTCAATTTTGTTTTCGCTATCTGCCTCCATACTCCGACCATCTGTTTCAATACATGCGTAATCTGTTGAATCGCTTAAGCCGCTGAAATCCGAGTCTGAATCCGAGCTAATGTCGCTATATCTTGCTGTGGTAACCGCCATGTTGTTTGTATTGGCAGCACTGTGTGACGTCACAGGGAAATGGATAGTGGTTTCGAAGATAGCGAAAATAAGGCACTTTAAGGCTTTTTTCTGGAATATTCCGGGTGGTGTAAAATTAAAAAAAAAACTTCGAAAAATAAAACAAGCCACTTGGAACTGATTTTTATTGTTTTTAACCCTTTTGAAATTGTGATAATGTTCCCCTTTAAAAGTAAAAAAAAATTAAATATACATTTGGCTTATTTTCAACACTTTTTTCCCCCCCTTTTCTATTTTAATGAATTATTGACCTATTTAGGGTTTCAATTACTTCACGTCAAATATTCCTCTTTGAAATGTTTTGGGGGAAAATGTTGTATAGTTTGTCTGTTTGTTATATAAATAAGGGTTTTGACATAAAGTCCATAAACATAAAAACAAAATTCAAAAAACGTCACAACAACAGACAGACCTGAAGTTGATCTTGAGATTCAAGCATTAAATGAAAAAAACAACTTATTTCTAACATTTTTATGACTGAGACCCTTCCGGAGACCGAGGACCAAACTTGAGGAAAGCCAAAAATGTAAAAAAAACACAACTATTGTACTGTTTTTAAAAAGGAAAAGTATCAAAATGGCCCCGCATGCTTTGATTTTTCAGTCTGCGGCCCTCAGTGGAAAAAGTTTGGACACCCCTGATGTACACCTGCTGCCACCCTGGAAAACTAATATGGAATTGCCGGACTTGGAGGAGGTCATACAGGTATTTAAATTTGTAGAAAAATCAGACATAACAAACATTTTTTTTGTCATTTCAAATGGCAACTTTCCGGATTTAAGAAATGAAGAATATCAATTGTTGCAGTGAGTTTCATATTTATATCAAACCAGAGTAAAACAAATATGGAATCAAACAATTCAGGAGAAAAAATGTGAAATCTCCCTGTCAATTTCCATTTCCAATTAAGATGTGACTTTAAGATTTTACTATTTAGTATAAAATACTACATGGTCTAGCTCCGTCCTGTCTTGCCGCTTGTACCCATGATCTTGTCCTTTCGGTCATGACCCAAAGCTCATGACCATAGGTGAGGATGGGAACGTAGATCGACCGGTAAATTGAGAGCTTTACCTTCCGGCTCAGCTCCTTCTTCACCACAACGGATCGGTACAACGTCCGCATTACTGAAGACGCCGCACCGATCCGCCTGTCCATCTCACCATCCACTCTTCCCTCACTCGTGAGGTACTCGAACTCCTCCACTTGGGGCGGGGTCTCCTCCCCAACCCGGAGATGGCACTCCACCCTTTTCCGGGCGAGAACCATGGATTCGGACTTGGAGGTGCTGATTCTCATCCGAGTCGATTCACACTCGGCTGTGAACCGATCCAGTGAGAACTGAACATCCTGGCCAGATGAAGCCCTCAGAACCAAATCATCCGCAAAAAGTTTTGCTCAGTTCAAATAAAATACCCCCAATTTTTGTATATTTAGGGACCGATGTCCCTTTGGGACAGAACCCTATTGAATTTCTAGCGTTTTATTAGGGACCGATGTCCCTTTGGGACAAAGTACCCTATTAAATTTCTAGCGTTTTATTAATATTCTTTATTCTTTATCATTTTACCGCCGCCTATTTGAGCTGTAATTTGACCTCCTTAACATGCTTCAAAACTCCACACATCAGGACTGGCGAAAATTGCGATATAATCAAAAAACCAAACCCCAAAGCTCAAAATTGTGCTCTAGCGTCCCCTAGGAAGAAAACACAGACAAACTGCCTCTAACTCCCAGTAGGAATGTCCTACACACATGAAACAAAAACTTATATGTAGGTCTCAGTTAGACCTATATTTCATACACTGACAACCCCCAGCTAAAATCAACAGTAGGTTTGCAATTCCCCCTTCAATACAAAAGTTGGGTAGAAAAAATTTCGCTTTTTTTCAAACGTGATCTCCTCTGAGGCCGTTTGTCGTGTCGGCTGCAAATAAGCACAGGAGAGAGATTGAACCCTTCCGATTAAAAGTTGATGAAACAGTTTATAACGAATCTAAGAGATTGATGTATAACACATGTGTATACAACTTTTTCTCTGTGTAATAATCCATCCATCCATCTTCTACCGTTCCCGTCCATCGCTGCTTGCAGCTTTAATTTTTTCTTGTTTTTGAAGACCGACCTTTTGCGGTGTGTTTCTTATAGCCAGAAAGTTGCCATTTTAAAATAACCATAGTTTTGTGTCATGTCTGTTATCTGGCTTTTTTCCCACAAAATGAAACAAATAAATGAACATCCAAGACTGGTAATTCCATAGTGAGGTTTATATTTGGTGTACATCAACATTTCCCGACATAAACGTGTCAGGCATGAATGCGGTAAATGAGTGTCTCCATGGTGACAGCTGCGTCGCACACCCAAAATCCTCATTTAAATAAAGTGGTCTGGCACCACTTTTGCAGTTGTTATCAATTGTGCAGCCAGTCTTGGTAGATCACGCTCAACACACAAAATGGTGTAGGTTGCACATGCTGTTCAGACGTGGTATTTGGATCTTAGTGGTTCAGTTCCCAATGTGTGCTATTCTTACCTGACTGGGGTCATTAGAGTCACACTCGCTGGTGTTCTTCATAGTTACCCACTGACCGCTAGCATTACATTCCTGGTACACCATTCCATACTGAACTACACACAGAAACACACACACACACATAGCTTAGCATGTAGCAGCATCAACATGCGGGCTGAAAGGTGCGAGTTAGGGATGCAACCAAATGAAAATTGTTGTCTGGAATCGAAAATGCAACAACGAAGGTCAAAAATTGAAACATCGAAATGATTTACTATACTAATGATTACCATTGCTTTTCCTGCTATGACTGTGTATTAACCTCAATATAATCAAGGCATTGTCGTTCCACAAGTGAATAGTCATCATTCGGAGAATAAAACAATCATACAATTATGAAAATACTTATTTGCCGCTGATATTGCGACAATATTTTATTATAACAACACACTAATAATAGAAAGGCTAATTACTGAACGCCGGGCTAAAAAGAAGAAGTCTACAATATACGTATAAATGTGTAATCATTTGAGGTTCTTACTATGAGGTCTGTCACACCGCTACCTCTCTACCTGGCTGTTATCTATCGCCGCCCTGGGCCCTATTTGGACTTTATCATGGAATATTCAGAGTTTGTCGCAGATCTAGTGACGCACGCAGATAATATAATTATAATGGGGGAATTTAATATCCATATGAATACCCCATCTGTGGCGCTCCAGACTATAATTAATAGCTGTGGTCTTACACGAATAGTAAATGAACCCACCCATCGCAATATCTGGTCTTTGTCCGGGGTGTTACCACCTCCAAAGTTATGGTACTCCCGTACACTAAAATAATGTCCGATCATCCATCCATCCATCCATTTTTTACCGCCTGTCCCGTTTGGGGTCGCGGGGGGGAGCCGGAGCCTATCTCAGCTGCATTCGGGCGGAAGGCAGCATACACCCTGGACAAGTCGCCACCTCATCACAGGGCCAACACAGATAGATAGACAACATTCACACTCACATTCACACACTAGGGACCATTTAGTGTTGCCAATCAACCTTGTAGTGGATCATTTCTGTCCTAGGGTTACCCCTAAACTGAATGCATTGAGAGGGACACGACATTAGAGGTCAAGTCACCCTGACCAAGTGCTAGTTCTGTTGGTGGGGTGACATTTGAACATTGGACAGTTACATAAGTGGTTATGCTACAATCAGGCCATCAGGGAGCGTATAAATAAGAAGGGAAGACCAAGCCTGAGGTGCGCTCTTTTTAATTTCTTTCACGAGGGTGCACCATCTTTCGTCTATGGAGACACTGTCTGTAATCATATCGATTCAATCCAACTTTGTACCATCTGATTATGAGTAATTAAACTCCTGTAACAAATTCTGTATTGTTCCTGTTTAAGATTCGGACTTTTCTACTACATAAAATTGGCTACACGAACAGGATGATTTTTCCACTACGACCAATCCTCAGGTGCATGTGTTTGGAGGTGGGAGGGGCCTATCCCCCAGGTGCATGTCTTTGGGGCCGAGACACTAGTGATTCAGGGCTATATAAGTAAACATTGATTGATTGATTGATTGATAATCAGAGACTATTATTTAAGCCTGTTTTTGCCGGTTCGTCGGCCTGGCGACATCACTCTGTATTAGCTCCTTTCATGCCATCGATTTTTGCTCTGTGTTGATTGTTTCATGCTCGTTTCATGCCACAGGTTTAGGTCGATTTTCATGCAATTGTTCGCTTCATGCTATGCCAAGTAAATTTTTCTGTCATGACGAGGGGGTCGCAGTTTATTGCGAGGATTGTTTTCCCAGGACTATTCCGGACCAGGCGTGAAGGTAGGAACATATTTATTAATCTAGACTGAAGGATACAAAAACTATCACTTAGACAGAACTATGGACAAGAAACAAAAACTTGCTGACTGTGGCATGAAAAAACCAAACTTACTTGGCAGAGCATGTAGCGAACAATCGCATGAAAACAAGCATAAACCTGTGGCAGGAAACGAGCATGGAACAATCAACACGGAGCAAAAATCTATGGCATGAACTGAGCTAATACAGAGTAATGTCACCAAGCCGACTAACTGGCAAAGACAGGCTTAAATAATAGTCTCTGATTAGAGCAGGTGCGTAGTCCGACAACATGAGGCAGGTGGAACTAATGAATCGTCATGGTAACTAAACAAGGGAGCGTAAACGGGAACTAAAAGAGTCCAAAACTAACAGACAATAACAAACAACATTATCTAGACCACAAATCATGACACAAGCTTTTTTTTAAGCCTGTCTTTGCCAGTTAGTCGGCCTGGCGACATTACTCTGTATTTGCTCTGTTCATGCCATGGATTTTTGCTCTGTGTTGATTGTTTCATGCTTGTTTCATGCCACAGGTTTATGCTTGTTTTCATGCGATTGTTCGCTTCATGCTCTGCCAAGTAAGTTTTGTTTTTTCATGCCACAGTCAGCAAGTTTTTGTTTCTTGTCCATAGTTCTGTCCAAGTTATAGTTTTTGTATCCTTGAGTCTAGATTTGGGCTTCACGGTGGCAGAGGGGTTAGTGCGTCTGCCTCACAATACGAAGGTACTGCAGTCCTGGGTTCAAATCCAGGCTCGGGATCTTTCTGTGTGGAGTTTGCATGTTCTCCCCGTGAATGCGTGGGTTCCCTCCGGGTACTCCGGCTTCCTCCCACTTCCAAAGACATGCACCTGGGGATAGGTTGATTGGCAACACTAAATGGTCCCTAGTGTGTGAATGTTGTCTGTCTATCTGTGTTGGCCCTGCGATGAGGTGGCGTCTTGTCCAGGGTGTACCCTGCCTTCCGCCCGATTGTAGCTGAGATAGGCGCCAGTGTCCCCCGCGACCCCGAAAGGGAATAAGCGGTAGTAAATGGATGGATGGATGGAGTCTAGATTTATAAATATGTTCCTACCTTCACGCCTGGTCCTGCTTCCTGGGAAAACAATCCTCGCAGTAAGCTGCGACCCCCTCGTTACGACAGAAAAACTTACTTGGCAGAGCATGAAAACAAGCATAAACCTGTGGCATGGAACGAGCATGAAACAATCAACACAGAGCAAAAATCTATGGCATGAACAGAGCTAATACAGAGTGATCTTGCCAGGCCGACTAACTGGCAAAAACAGGCTTAAATAATAGTCTCTGATTAGAGCAGGTGCGTAGTCCGACAACATGAGGCAGGTGGAACTAATGAATCGTCATGGTAACTAAACAAGGGAGCGTAAACGGGAACTAAAAGAGTCCAAAACTAACAGACAATAACAAACAACATTATCTAGACCACAGATCATGACACAAGCTTTTTTTAAAGCCTGTCTTTGCCAGTTAGTCGGCCTGGCGACATTACTCTGTATTTGCTCTGTTCATGCCATGGATTTTTGCTCTGTGTTGATTGTTTCATGCTCGTTTCATGCCACAGGTTTATGCTTGTTTTCATGCGATTGTTCGCTTCATGCTCTGCCAAGTAAGTTTTGTTTTTTCATGCCACAGTCAGCAAGTTTTTGTTTCTTGTCCATAGTTCTGTCCAAGTTATAGTTTTTGTATCCTTGAGTCTAGATTTGGGCTTCACGGTGGCAGAGGGGTTAGTGCGTCTGCCTCACAATACGAAGGTACTGCAGTCCTGGGTTCAAATCCAGGCTCGGGATCTTTCTGTGTGGAGTTCGCATGTTCTCCCCGTGAATGCGTGGGTTCCCTCCGGGTACTCCGGCTTCCTCCCACTTCCAAAGACATGCACCTGGGGATAGGTTGATTGGCAACACTAAATTGGCCCTAGTGTGTGAATGTGAGTGTGAATGTTGTCTGTCTATCTGTGTTGGCCCTGCGATGAGGTGGCGTCTTGTCCAGGGTGTACCCTGCCTTCCGCCCGATTGTAGCTGAGATAGGCGCCAGTGTCCCCCGCGACCCCGAAAGGGAATAAGCGGTAGAAAATGGATGGATGGATGGAGTCTAGATTTATAAATATGTTCCTACCTTCACGCCTGGTCCGGTTTGCTTCCTAGGAAAACAATCCTCGCAGTAAGCTGCGACCCCCTCGTTACGACAGAAAAACTTACTTGGCAGAGCATGAAAACAAGCATAAACCTGTGGCATGGAACGAGCATGAAACAATCAACACAGAGCAAAAATCTATGGCATGAACAGAGCTAATACAGAGTGATGTCGCCAGGCCGACTAACTGGCAAAAACAGGCTTAAATAATAGTCTCTGATTAGAGCAGGTGCGTAGTCCGACAACATGAGGCAGGTGGAACTAATGAATCGTCATGGTAACTAAACAAGGGAGCGTAAACGGGAACTAAAAGAGTCCAAAACTAACAGACAATAACAAACAACATTATCTAGACCACAGATCATGACACAAGCTTTTTTTAAAGCCTGTCTTTGCCAGTTAGTCGGCCTGGCGACATTACTCTGTATTTGCTCTGTTCATGCCATGGATTTTTGCTCTGTGTTGATTGTTTCATGCTCGTTTCATGCCACAGGTTTATGCTTGTTTTCATGCGATTGTTCGCTTCATGCTCTGCCAAGTAAGTTTTGTTTTTTCATGCCACAGTCAGCAAGTTTTTGTTTCTTGTCCATAGTTCTGTCCAAGTTATAGTTTTTGTATCCTTGAGTCTAGATTTATAAATATGTTCCTACCTTCACGCCTGGTCCGGTTTGCTTCCTGGGAAAACAAACCTCGCAGTAAGCTGCGACCCCCTCGTTACGACAGAAAAACTTACTTGGCAGAGCATGAAGCGAACTATCGCATTAAAACAAGCATAAACCTGTGGCATGAAACGAGCATGAAACAATCAAGAGCAAACATCTATGGCATGAACAGAGCTAATACAGAGTGATCTTGCCAGGCCGACTAACTGGCAAAAACAGGCTTAAATAATAGTCTCTGATTAGAGCAGGTGCCATGAGGCGGGTGAAACTAATGAGTCGTCTTGGTAACTAAACAAGGGAGTGTAAACGGGAACTCAAAGAGTCCAAAACTAACAGAGAATAACAAACAACATGATCTAGACCACAGATCATGACACAAACATGGAGTGATAGTTTAATAATGTATAAACTTACCTTAGCTAAAACGAATCTCATTCGCCTCAATAAAAACAATCCTAAATATTAGTTCAGTACAGACTTAGCCCTGTCTTGGTTTAACTCTTATCTTACTGACGGGATGTAGTGCATCTCCCATAACAATGTGACCTCAGACTGTGTCAAGGGAACGTGTGGAGTTCCCCAGGGTTGGGTTCTTGGCCTTGCACTCTTCAGCCGCTAGGTGACATCATGCGCAAATACGTTGTTAGCTGTGACTATTATGCTGATGACACCCAACTGTAAATGCCCCTAAGGCTGACCAACACGCCGGACTGCGGACCCTGCCCAGGTTTCTCCAATTTCTTATTGGGTTGACTTTTTTCTTTCCCTGATGTGGGATCTGAGAACCCCTAATATTTGTACACTGCATGTTTTGCAGATCCCTGTCCGCGTATTTTTCTCAGGCAATTTTTGGGCGAAAATGTATCTGTGCATCACGAGTGGTAGTCCTACCTTTATGGTACCACGGTAGGTACCATGGACATGACACGCTAACGGTAGTGTTGGGTAGTCCGTCGGGCCAGCAGGCGTACTTGTCGAAGGTTCTGTTGCACACAAGACCTGCAGGTAGTAAACAAACAAGACCATTATGATGCTCTTTCATCTTTACTACCAAGTCCATTGGGGATCTTCTGTCTGTTAGCACTTTGTTAGCACTTTGATCTTCTCTGCTAATGTAGCAGCAGAGTTTGGACAGACCTTCTCTTCATTCAATGCAATGTTTTCTTAATTTTCATGACTATTTACATTGTAGATAGTCACATCAAAACTATGAATGAACACATGTGGAGTTATGTACTTAACAAAAAAGATGAATTAACTGAAAACATGTTTTACATTAAAGTTTCTTTAAAATAGCCAGCCTTTGCTCAGATTACTGCTTTGCATTGTTCACTTTTGGCATTCTCTCCATGAGCTTAAAGTGGTAGTCACCTGAAATGGTTTTCACTTCACAGGTGTCATAGTTTTGATGTGACAATCTACAATGTAAATAGTCATGAAAACAAAGAAAGTGCATTGAATGAGAAGGTGTGTCCAAACGTGTATATATATATATATATATATATATATATATATGTATATATATACATATATATACATATATATATATATCTTGATTGGATTATCCAGAGAATAGTGCTCGATACCGTGGTAGAGCGCAATATGTAGGTGTGGGAAAAATCACAAGACTACTTCGTCTCTACAGAACTGTTTCATGAGGGGTTCCCTCAATCATCAGGAGATTTTAATGGAAGCATACACATGCTTACAAACATCAGTCGTTTACCGAGCAAAGGTAACACACAAGGACATTAACACATCTGACACGTACGTAGGATTAACCGAAGTAGCGTTCAAAACAAGATGGAATAATCACAACGCCTCCTTTAGAAACCAGACTTTGCGGAATTCTACAGAACTCAGCAAACACATTTGGAACCTCAAAGACAATAATGTTGAATATTCAATAACATGGCAAATTCTTGCATCCAGCACACCTTACAACAGTGGTAATAAAAGATGCAACCTATGCTTAAAAGAGAAACTGTTTATTATATATCATCCAGATCTATCATCCCTCAACAAGCGCAGTGAAATCATTTCAACATGCCGCCACAGTCGGAAACACCTCCTAGGTAACACATGAGCCAATCACCACACCCTACGCCTGCCTGTACCCACCCACTCTGTGCCCTATATAAACCATTGTATGTGAATGCTTCCATTAAAATCTCCTGATGATTGAGGGAACCCCTCATGAAACAGTTCTGTAGAGATGAAGTAGTCTTGTGATTTTTCCCACACCTACATATATATATATATATATATATATATATATATATATATATATATATATATATATATATATATATATATATATATATGTATGTATGTATATATATATATATATATATATATATATATATATATATATATATATATATATATATATATATACAGTGGGGCAAAACAGTATTTAGTCAGCCACCGATTGTGCAAGTTCTCCCACTTAAAATGATGACAGAGGTCTGTACTTTTCATCATAGGTACACTTCAACTGTGAGACACAGAATGTGAAAAATCCAGGAATTCACTTTGTAGGAATTTTAAAGAATTTATTTGTAAATGATGGTGGAAAATAAGTATTTGGTCACTTCAAACAAGGAAGATCTCTGGCTCTCACAGACCTGTAACTTCTTCTTTAAGAAGCTTTTCTGTCCTCCACTCGTTACCTGTATTAATGGAACCTGTTTGAACTCGTTATTTGTATAAAAGACACCTGTCCACAGCCTCAAACAGTCAGACTCCAAACTCCACTATGGCCAAGATCAAAGAGCTGTCGAAGGACACCAGGAAAAGAACTGTAGACCTGCACCAGACTGGGAAGAGTGAATCTACAATAGGCAAGCAGCTTGGTGTGAAAAAATCAACTGTGGGAGCAAGTATCAGAAAATGGAAGACATACAAGACCACTGATAATCTCCCTCGATCTGGGACTCCACGCAAGATCTCATCCCGTGGGGTCAAAATGATCATGAGAGGGGTGAGCAAAAATCACAGAATCACACGGGGGGACCTGGTGAATGACCTGCAGAGAGCTGGGACCAAAGTAACAAAGGTTACCATCAGTAACACACTACGCCGACAGGGAATCAAATCCTGCAGTGCCAGACGTGTCCCCCTGCTTAAGCCAGTGCATGTCCAGGCCCGTCTGAAGTTTGCCAGAGAGCACATGGATGATACAGCAGAGGATTGGGAGAATGTCATGTGGTCAGATGAAACCAAAATAGAACTTTTTGGTATAAACTCAACTCGTCGTGTTTGGAGGAAGAAAAATACTGAGTTGCATCCCAAGAACACCATACCTACTGTGAAGCATGGGGATGGAAACATCATGCTTTGGGGCTGTTTTTCTGCTAAGGGGACAGGACGATTGATCCGTGTTAAGGAAAGAATGAATGGGGCCATGTATCCTGAGATTTTGAACCAAAACCTCATTCCATCAGTGAGAGCTTTGAATGGTTGACCAAATACTTATTTTCCATCATAATTTAAAAATAAATTCTTTAAAATTCCTACAATGTGAATTCCTGGATTTTTTTTCACATTCTGTCTCTCACAGTTGAAGTGTACCTATGATGAAAATTACAGACCTCTGTCATCATTTTAAGTGGGAGAACTTGCACAATCACTGGCTGACTAAATACTTTTTTGCCCCACTGTGCATATATATATATATATATATATATATATATATATATATATATATATATATATATATATATATATATATATATATATATATATATATATATATATATATATATATATATATATATATATATATATATATATATATATCCACTATGGACTGGACTCTCACTTTTATGTTAGATCCACTATGGACTGGACTCTCACTATTATGTTGGATCCACTATGGACTGGACTCTCACTATTATGTTAGATCCACTATGGACTGGACTCTCACACTATTATGTTAGATCCACTATGGACTGGACTCTCACTATTATGTTGGATCCACTATGGACTGGACTCTCACTATTATGTTAGATCCACTATGGACTGGACTCTCTCACTATTATGTTAGATCCACTATGGACTGGACTCTCACTATTATGTTAGATCCACTAGGGACTGAACTCTCACACTATTATGTTAGATCCACTATGGACTGGACTCTCACTATTATGTTGGATCCACTATGGACTGGACTCTCACTATTATGTTAGATCCACTATGGACTGGACTCTCACTATTATGTTAGATCCACTATGGACTGAACTCTCACACTATTATGTTAGATCCACTATGGACTGGACTCTCACTATTATGTTAGATCCACTATGGACTGGACTCTCACTATTATGTTAGATCCACTATGGACTGGACTCTCACACTATTATGTTAGATCCACTATGGACTGGACTCTCACACTCTTATGTTAGATCCACTATGGACTGGACTCTCGCTATTATGTTAGATCCACTATGGACTGGACTCTAACACTATTATGTTAGATCCACTATGGACTGGACTCTCACAATCTTATGTTAGACCCACTTGACCTCCATTGCATCTGGTCTCCCCTAGGGAGGTTGGGGGTTACCCACATCTGCGGTCCTCTCCAAGGTTTCTCATAGTCATTCTCATCGACGTCCCACTGAGTTGTGAGTTTTTCCTTGCCCTTGTGTGGGCGCTGAACCGCGGATGTGGTTGTGGCTTGTTCAGCCCTTTGAGATACTGTGATTTAGGGCTATATAAATAAACATTGATTGATTGATTGATTGAGAGCCAGCGCCCCCCGCGACCCCGAAAGGGAATAAGCGGTAGAAAATGGATGGATGGATGGATGATTGATTGATTGATTGATTGATTTACCACTTGTTTTCAAAAACTTAAAAAAAGTGGGACCCAAAAAATTGCGTGTGGGACCCCATTTTTATGACTTGATGGGGTCCCGGGGACCCCATTTTGAAAATTCCTAGCATCAACACCGACGGAGTATTGGTGCCTGCAAAACCAAACTGTGTTCTAATACTAATCAAATATCATCATAGATTGGGGGTCGGCTCTTTAGCGCCACCCTAGTGGCTTTCTGGAGCTTTTCCAAAAATGTATGAAAAATTGAAATAATTGAGGGGGAACAATATATTTTTTGTTTTAATATAGTTTCTGTAGGAGGACAAACATGACACAAAGCTCCCTAATTGTCATAAAGCACACTGTTTATATTAAACATGCTTCACTGATTCCAGTATTTGGCGAGCGCCATTTTGTCGTACTATTTTTGGCGGTCCTTGAACTCACCCTAGTTTGTTTACATGTATAACTTTCTCCGACTTTCTAAGACGTGATTTATGCCACTTCTTTTTCTGTCTCATTTTGTCCACCAAACTTTTAATGTTGTGCATGAATGCACAAAGGTGAGTTTTGTTGATGTTATTGACTTGTGTGGAGTGCTAATCAGACATATTTGGTCACTGCAAGCTAATCGATGCTAACATGCTATTTAGGCTAGCTATATGTACATATTGCATCATTATGTCTCATTTGTAGCTATATTTGAGCTCATTTAGTTTCCTTTAAGTCCTTTTAATTCAATTTATATCTCATGACACACTATCTGTATGTAATATGAATTTAAATTTTTTGCGGCTCCAGACAGATTTGTTTTTGTATTTTTGGTCCAATATGGCTCTTTCAACATTTTAAGTTGCCAACTCCTGGTATAGACCATTGAATAGTGGATGGGTTGTGGCCCGCTGGCCTTGACTTGGACACCCTTGCTATAGATTTTCACTCAGGTGAACTATTTTCTGACATCTTACATTGATGGCTTTAGACTTTGTTGCTTGCAGAGTTTATTGTAGTTTTAGATGAGGCTGGTCATTTTTTTTAAATGAGTGGCGAGGTTAGGAGCTTCTTGCCAGCATCTTTATTGAAGGAGCAAAGAGTGAAATGGAGGTTAGACATGCGTGCCGAGCTTCCTCACCGCTGTTTGGAGGCGCTCTGCTGTTGTTGAGCTCACACTGATCCTTGTACAACATCCAGTTCTCCTCCAGCTTGTCCATGCTGACCGCTGGCGACATCTGGACATGGAGGGAGACACAGATGGTGGGAGACACACATGGAGGGAGACATGGAGGGAGACATGGAGGGAGACAGACATGGTGGGAGATAGACATGGAGGGAGACATGGAGGGAGACATACATGGTGGGAGACATGGTGGGAGACAGACAAGGAGGGAGACAGACATAGAGGGGGACAGACATGGAGGGAGACATGGAGGGAGACATGGAGGGAGACAGACATGGTGGGAGATAGACATGGAGGGAGACATGGAGGGAGACAGACATGGTGGGAGACATGGTGGGAGACAGACAAGGAGGGAGACAGACATGGTGGGAGACAGACAAGGAGGGAGACAGACATGGTGGGAGACAAACAAGGTGGGAGACAGACAAGGAGGGAGACAGACATGGTGGGAGACAGACATGGAGGGAGACAGACAAGGAGGGAGACAGACATGGTGGGAGACAGACATGGTGGGAGATAGACATGGAGGGAGACATGGTGCGAGACAGACATGGAGGGAGACAGGCATAGAGGGAGACATGGAGGGAGACAGACATGGAGACAGACATGGTGGGAGACAGACAAGGAGGGAGACAGACATGGAGGGAGACAGACATGGTGGGAGACAGACAAGGTGGGAGACAGACATGGTGGGAGACAGACATGGAGGGAGACAGACATAGAGGGGGACAGACATGGAGGGAGACATGGAGGGAGACAGACATGGTGGGAGACATGGTGGGAGACATGGTGGGAGACAGACAAGGAGGGAGACAGACATAGAGGGGGACAGACATGGAGGGAGACATGGAGGGAGACATGGAGGGAGACAGACATGGTGGGAGATAGACATGGAGGGAGACATGGAGGGAGACAGACATGGTGGGAGACATGGTGGGAGACAGACAAGGAGGGAGACAGACATGGTGGGAGACAGACAAGGAGGGAGACAGACATGGTGGGAGACAAACAAGGTGGGAGACAGACAAGGAGGGAGACAGACATGGTGGGAGACAGACATGGAGGGAGACAGACAAGGAGGGAGACAGACATGGTGGGAGACAGACATGGAGGGGGACAGACATGGTGGGAGATAGACATGGAGGGAGACATGGTGCGAGACAGACATGGAGGGAGACAGGCATAGAGGGAGACATGGAGGGAGACAGACATGGAGACAGACATGGTGGGAGACAGACAAGGAGGGAGACAGACATGGTGGGAGACAGACATGGTGCGAGACAGACATGGAGGGAGACATGGAGGGAGACAGACATGGTGGGAGACATGGTGGGAGACAGACAAGGAGGGAGACAGACATGGTGGGAGACAGACAAGGAGGGAGACAGACATGGTGGGAGACAGACATAGAGGGAGACAGACAAGGAGGGAGACAGACATGGTGGGAGACAGACATGGAGGGGGACAGACATGGTGGGAGATAGACATGGAGGGAGACATGGTGCGAGACAGACATGGAGGGAGACAGACAAGGAGGGAGACAGACAAGGTGGGAGACAGACAAGGAGGGAGACAGACATGGTGGGAGACAGACATAGAGGGAGACAGACAAGGAGGGAGACAGACATGGTGGGAGACAGACATGGAGGGGGACAGACATGGTGGGAGATAGACATGGAGGGAGACATGGTGCGAGACAGACATGGAGGGAGACAGGCATGGAGGGAGACATGGAGGGAGACAGACATGGAGACAGACATGGTGGGAGACAGACAAGGAGGGAGACAGACATGGAGGGAGACAGACATGGTGGGAGACAGACAAGGTGGGAGACAGACATGGTGGGAGACAGACATGGAGGGAGACAGACATGGAGGGAGACAGACATGGAGGGAGACAGACATGGTGGGAGACAGACATGGTGGGAGATAGACATGGAGGGAGACAGACATGGTGGGAGACAGACATGGTGGGAGATAGACATGGAGGGAGACATGGTGCGAGACAGACATGGAGGGAGACAGGCATGGAGGGAGACATGGAGGGAGACAGACATGGAGACAGACATGGAGGGAGACAGACAAGGAGGGAGACAGACATGGAGGGAGACAGACATGGTGGGAGACAGACAAGGTGGGAGACAGACATGGTGGGAGACAGACATGGAGGGAGACAGACATGGAGGGAGACGGACATTGTGGGAGACAAGGAGGGAGACAGACATGGAGGGAGACAGACAAGGTGGGAGACAGACAAGGAGGGAGACAGACATGGTGGGAGACAGACATGGAGGGGGACAGACATAGAGGGAGACAGACATGGAGGGAGACAGACATGGTGGGAGACAAGGAGGGAGACAGACATGGAGGGAGACAGACATGGTGGGAGACAGACATGGAGGGAGACAGACATGGAGGCAGACAGACATGGTGGGAGACAGACATGGAGGGAGACAGACATGGAGGCAGACAGACATGGTGGGAGACAGACATGGAGGGAGACAGACATAGAGGGAGACAGACATGGAGGGAGACGGACATCGTGGGAGACAAGGAGGGAGACAGACATGGAGGGAGACAGACAAGGTGGGAGACAGACAAGGAGGGAGACAGACATGGTGGGAGACAGACATGGAGGGAGACAGACATAGAGGGAGACAGACATGGAGGGAGACAGACATGGTGGGAGACAAGGAGGGAGACAGACATGGAGGGAGACAGACATGGAGGCAGACAGACATGGAGGGAGACAGACATAGAGGGAGACAGACATGGTGGGAGACAGACATGGAGGGAGACAGACATGGAGGCAGACAGACATGGTGGGAGACAGACATGGAGGGAGACAGACATGGTGGGAGACAGACATGGAGGCAGACATGGTGGGAGACAGACATGGAGGCAGACAGACATGGTGGGAGACAGACATGGAGGCAGACATGGAGGGAGACAGACATGGAGGGAGACAGACATGGTGGGAGACAGACATGGAGGGAGACAGCATCAGCATTTTGGAAAGGATGAGAAGCAATGATGAGACTGGACTCTAAATGGACTTCTTTAGTTTCACCTCAGCGTGTGTCCACTTGTCACATCAAGAGACTGACACACACTTCAATGTGTGAATGTGGCGGGCGGGGGTGGGGGTGGGGGGGGGGGGGGGCACAGGGTGACATTACACCCACGCTGTTAACAAAACTGTCAGAACTTGGTCCGCATTGCCGGCAGTAAGTCGGACACATTTCCAGTGAGGGTTGGACTCCGCCAAGGCTGTCCTTTGTCACCCATTCTGTTCATAACTTTTATGGACAGAATTTCTAGGCGCAGTCAAGGCGTTGAGGGGTTCTGGTTTGGTGACCGCAGGATTAGGTCTCTGCTTTTTGCAGATGATGTGGTCCTGATGGCTTCATCTGACCAGGATCTTCAGCTCTCACTGGATCGGTTCACGACCGGAATGAGAATCAGCACCTCCAAGTCCGAGTCCATGGTTCTCGCCCGAAAAATGGTGGAGTGCCACCTCCGGGTTGGGGAGGAGACCCTGCCCCAAGTGGAGGAGTTCAAGTACCTGGGAGTCTTGTTCACGAGTGAGGGAAGACTGGATGGTGAGATCGACAGGCGGCGTCTTCAGTAATGCGGACGTTGTATCGATCCGTTGTGGTGAAGAAGGAGCTGAGCCGGAAGGCAAAGCTCTCAATTTACCGGTCGATCTACGTTCCCATCCTCACCTATGGTCATGAGCTTTGGGTCATGACCGAAAAGATAAGATCACGGGTACAAGCGGCCCAAATGAGTTTCCAGGTCTCTCCCTTAGAGATAGGGTGAGAAGCTCTGCCATCCGGGAGGAACTCAAAGTAAAGCCGCTGCTCCTCCACATGGAGAGGAGCCAGAGGAGGTGGTTCGGGCATCTGGTCAGGATGCCCTACGAACGCTTCCCTAGGGAGGTGTTTAGGGCACGTTCCAACCAGTAGGAGGCCACGGGGAAGACCCAGGACACGTTGGGAAGACTATGTCCCCCGGCTGGCCTGGGAACGCCTCGGGATCCCCCGGGAGGAGCTGGACCAAGTGGCTGGGGAGAGGGAAGTCTGGGTTTCCCTGCTTAGGCTGCTGCCCCCGCGACCCGACCTCGGATAAGTGGAAGAAGATGTATGGACGGATTTATTTCCACATATACACACACGTAACACTCCTCTCTACTCATTGTTGTATATAAAGTGCAATACTTTGAAGGAGCATAGGTATGGGCAGCATCAGTCACATTTCATTTGTAGGAAAGAAGTGAGTCTAGGGTTGAATTGTCCATCCTCGTTCTAAGCTCTGTCACTATCTTTTTTTGGACATTACTACTTGCCGTAGTTTTGAAGCAATGCATGATGGGATTCTGGATGCTGAGTGTCAGTGTATTAACGCGCCGCACGCTGAAAAATAGCCCCGTGCCTGCCTACTTTATGGCTTATAGACAGAGGTATGGATAAGGAAGACATATATAATAGTCTCCTCCTTGTTGTGTGTGCAGTTGTGCACTGAGCTTCAAAAGACGGAGATGTTCTAACATGACTGGGCCGCCACGCTGTTTATATGGAGGACAAGTGGACGTGACCACAGGCTGTCCTCACTCAGGTTGTCCCGGGAGATTTTCGGGAGAGGCACTGAAATTCGGAAAGTCTCCCGGCAAATTTGAGAGGGTAGGCAAGTACAAACCCCGTTTCCATATGAGTTGGGAAATTGTGTTAGATGTAAATATAAACAGAATACAATGATTTGCAAATCCTTTTCAAGCCATATTCAGTTGAATATGCTACAAAGACAACATATTTGATGTTCAAACTCATAAACTTTTTATTTTTTTGCAAATAATAATTAACTTAGAATTTCATGGCTGCAACACGTGACAAAGTAGTTGGGAAAGGGCATGTTCACCACTGTGTTACATCACCTTTTCTTTTAACAACACTCAATAAACGTTTGGGAACTGAGGAAACTAATTGTTGAAGCTTTGAAAGTGGAATTCTTTCCCATTCTTGTTTTATGTAGAGCTTCAGTCCTTCAACAGTCCGGGGTCTCCGCTGTCGTATTTTACGCTTCATAATGCGCCACACATTTTCCATGGGAGACAGGTCTGGACTGCAGGCGGGCCAGGAAAGTACCCGCACTCTTTTATTACGAAACCATGCTGTTGTAACAGGCTTGGCATTGTCTTGCTGAAATAAGCAGGGGCGTCCATGATAACGTTGCTTGGATGGCAACATATGATGCTCCAAAAGCTGTATGTACTTTTCAGCATTAATGGTGCCTTCACAGATGTGTAAGTTACCCATGCCTTGGGCACTAATGCACCCCCATACCATCACACATGCTGGCTTTTCAACTTTGCGCCTATAACAATCTGAATGGTTGTTTTCCTCTTTGTTCCAGAGGACACCACGTCCCCAGTTTCCAAATATAATTTGAAATGTGGATTCGTCGGACCACAGAACACTTTTCCACTTTGCATCAGTCCATCTTAGGTGAGGTCGGGCCCAGAGAAGCGGGCGGCGTTCCTGGGTGTTGTTGATGAATGGGTTTGGGTTTGCATAGTAGAGTTTTAACTTGCACTTACAGATGTAGCGACCAACTGTAGTTACTGACAGTGGTTTTATGAAGTGTTCCTTAGCCCATGTGGTGATATCCTTTACACACTGATGTCTGTTTTTTGATGCAGTACCGCCTGAGGGATCAACGATCCGTAATATCATGGCTTACGTGCAGTGATTTCTCCAGATTCTCTGAACCTTTTGATGATTTTCCGGACCGTAGATGGTAAAATCCCTAAATTTCTTGCAATAGCTTGTTGAGAAATGTTGTTCTAAAACTGCTCTAAAATTTGCTCACTAATTGGTGACCCTCACCCCATCCTTGTTTGTGAATTACTTAGCATTTCATGGAAGCTGTTTTTATAGCCAATCATGGCACCCACCTGTTCCCAATTAGCCTGCACACCTGTGGGATGTTCCAAATAAGTGTTTGATGAGCATTCCTCAACTTTATCAGTATTTATTGCCACCTTTCCCAACTTCTTTGTCACGTGTTGCTGGCATCATATTCTAAAGTTAATGATTATTTGTAAAAAATTAAATGGTTTATGAGTTTGAACATCAAATATGTTGTCTTTGTAGCATATTCAACTGAATATGGCTTGAAAAGGATTTGCAAATCATTGTATTCTGTTTATATTTACATCTAACACCATTTTCCAACTCATATGGAAACGGGGTTTGTATGACCAACTGTAAAACCCAATTTGGTCAATGTGTGCATGAAAATCGAGCAAGGTAATATGAACATGTAAACGGTTAGCTCGTATCACTTAGCAAGTTGTATGATCCGAAGGTGTGTGGCTACGGGAATTAGAGAAAAAAAAAGTGTAAAATTAGCGCAAAAAGTGAGCACTTTGATGTTAGCAAGCTAATGTTAGCATGCTATCAGTTAGCAACTGTCACATACCAAGTTGTATGACTTTAGGTTAAACAGTTGCCAAATTAGCTAAAAAGATCTATCACTTTAATGTTAGCATGCTAACATAACCATGCTAATGTTAGCATTTGTAACATAAGTTATATGACACTGGGGTAAAGAGTAGAAAACTTAGCTCAAAAGGGTAGCATGCTAATGTTAGCATGCTAGCAAGCTAATATTAACATGTTAACTTGTGTCACATAGCAAGTTGTATGACCCGAAGGTATGTGACTGGGGAATTAGAGAAAAAAAGTTTAAAATTAGCGCAAAAAGGTTAGCACTTTAATGTTAGCAAGCTAAAGTTAGCATGCTATCAATTAGCAAATGTCACATACCAAGCTGTATGACTCTAGGTTAAACAGTTGCCAAATTAGCTAAAAAGATCTATCACTTTAATGTTAGCATGCTAACGTAAACATGCTAATGTTAGCATGTGTAACATAAGTTATATCAAGCGCTACATAAATATAATTCACTTCACTTCATATGACACTGGGGTAAAGAGTAGAAAAATTAGCTCAAAAGGGTAGCATGCTAATGTTAGCATGCTAGCAAGCTAATATTAACATGCTAACGGTTAACTTGTGTCACATAGCAAGTTGTATGCCCCGAAGGTATGTGGCTGGGGAATTAGAGAAAAAAAGTTTAAAATTAGCGCAAAAGGTTAGCACTTTAATGTTAGCAAGCTAAAATTAGCATGCTATCAGTTAGCATGTCTCACATAGCAATAATATGACTGTAGGCTGTGTAATTATATATATTTTTTAATTAGCTAAAAAGTTAGAATGTTAATGTTAGTATGCTAGCATGCTAAGGGACAAGCGGTAGGAAATGGAGCCAGGTGTGTGCAGCCAGGACTCACCTGGATGCTGCCAGAGAGGAGGAACATTGCCAAAAGCAAGAAGAGTCTTGTCATCCCTTCCTCCGTGCTGCTGGCAGGACACACTGGGGGGCTTCACCTCATGAGGCGGCGGGGGGCCACACTACCTGCAACACACACACACACACACACACATGTCACCTCATGAGGCGGCGGGGGGCCACACTACCTGCAACACACACACACACACACACACATGTCACCTCATGAGGCGGCGGGGGGCCACACTACCTGCAACACACACACACACACACACACATGTCACCTCATGAGGCGGCGGGGGGCCACACTACCTGCAACACACACACACACACACACACATGTCACCTCATGAGGCGGCGGGGGGCCACACTACCTGCAACACACACACACACACACACACATGTCACCTCATGAGGCGGCGGGGGGCCACACTACCTGCAACACACACACACACACACACACATGTCACCTCATGAGGCGGCGGGGGGCCACACTACCTGCAACACACACACACACACACACACATGTCACCTCATGAGGCGGCGGGGGGCCACACTACCTGCAACACACACACACACACACACACATGTCACCTCATGAGGCGGCGGGGGGCCACACTACCTGCAACACACACACACACACATGTCACCTCATGAGGCGGCGGGGGGCCACACTACCTGCAACACACACACACACACACACACATGTCACCTCATGAGGCGGCGGGGGGCCACACTACCTGCAACACACACACACACACACACACATGTCACCTCATGAGGCGGCGGGGGGCCACACTACCTGCAACACACACACACACACACACACATGTCACCTCATGAGGCGGCGGGGGGCCACACTACCTGCAACACACACACACACACACACATGTCACCTCATGAGGTGGCGGGGGGCCACACTACCTGCAACACACACACACACACACATGTCACCTCATGAGGCGGCGGGGGGCCACACTACCTGCAACACACACACACACACACACACATGTCACCTCATGAGGCGGCGGGGGGCCACACTACCTGCAACACACACACACACACACACACATGTCACCTCATGAGGCGGCGGGGGGCCACACTACCTGCAACACACACACACACACACACACACATGTCACCTCATGAGGCGGCGGGGGGCCACACTACCTGCAACACACACACACACACATGTCACCTCATGAGGCGGCGGGGGGCCACACTACCTGCAACACACACACACACACACACACATGTCACCTCATGAGGCGGCGGGGGGCCACACTACCTGCAACACACACACACACACACACACATGTCACCTCATGAGGCGGCGGGGGGCCACACTACCTGCAACACACACACACACACACACACATGTCACCTCATGAGGCGGCGGGGGGCCACACTACCTGCAACACACACACACACACACACACATGTCACCTCATGAGGCGGCGGGGGGCCACACTACCTGCAACACACACACACACACATGTCACCTCATGAGGCGGCGGGGGGCCACACTACCTGCAACACACACACACACACGTCACCTCATGAGGCGGCGGGGGGCCACACTACCTTCAACACACACACACACACATGTCACCTCATGAGGCGGCGGGGGGCCACACTACCTGCAACACACACACACACACATGTCACCTCATGAGGCGGCGGGGGGCCACACTACCTGCAACACACACACACACACATGTCACCTCATGAGGCGGCGGGGGGCCACACTACCTGTAACACACACACACACACACACACACACACATGTCACCTCATGAGGCGGCGGGGGGCCACACTACCTGCAACACACACACACACACACATGTCACCTCATGAGGCGGCGGGGGGCCACACTACCTGCAACACACACACACACACACACACACACACACACACACACACACACACACGTCACCTCATGAGGCGGCGGGGGGCCACACTACCTGCAACACACACACACACACATGTCACCTCATGAGGCGGCGGGGGGCCACACTACCTGCAACACACACACACACACACATGTCACCTCATGAGGCGGCGGGGGGCCACACTACCTGTAACACACACACACACACATGTCACCTCATGAGGCGGCGGGGGGCCACACTACCTGCAACACACACATGTCACCTCATGAGGCGGCGGGGGGCCACACTACCTGCAACACACACATGTCACCTCATGAGGCGGCGGGGGGCCACACTACCTGCAACACACACATGTCACCTCATGAGGCGGCGGGGGGCCACACTACCTTCAACACACACACACACACACGTCACCTCATGAGGCGGCGGGGGGCCACACTACCTGCAACACACACACACACACACACACACATGTCACCTCATGAGGCGGCGGGGGGCCACACTACCTGCAACACACACATGTCACCTCATGAGGCGGCGGGGGGCCACACTACCTTCAACACACACACACACACACGTCACCTCATGAGGCGGCGGGGGGCCACACTACCTGCAACACACACACACACACACACACACATGTCACCTCATGAGGCGGCGGGGGGCCACACTACCTGCAACACACACATGTCACCTCATGAGGCGGCGGGGGGCCACACTACCTTCAACACACACACACACACACGTCACCTCATGAGGCGGCGGGGGGCCACACTACCTGCAACACACACACACACACACACACACATGTCACCTCATGAGGCGGCGGGGGGCCACACTACCTGCAACACACACATGTCACCTCATGAGGCGGCGGGGGGCCACACTACCTTCAACACACACACACACACACGTCACCTCATGAGGCGGCGGGGGGCCACACTACCTGCAACACACACACACACACACACACACATGTCACCTCATGAGGCGGCGGGGGGCCACACTACCTGCAACACACACACACACACATGTCACCTCATGAGGCGGCGGGGGGCCACACTACCTGCAACACACACATGTCACCTCATGAGGCGGCGGGGGGCCACACTACCTTCAACACACACACACACACACGTCACCTCATGAGGCGGCGGGGGGCCACACTACCTGCAACACACACACACACACACACGTCACCTCATGAGGCGGCGGGGGGCCACACTACCTGCAACACACACACACACACACACACACACACACACACACATGTCACCTCATGAAGCGGCAGGGGGCCACACTACCTGCAACACACACACACACACACACACACACACACACACACACACATGTCACGGAACACAACGCAAAGGAGGAGGAAGGCGGGGTCCCATTGGGGAGAGGGGGGGGGGGGGGCTATAAAGACAACATGGGAAGGTGTAGGGCAGTACGGTGGAACAGGGGTTAGTGCATGTGCCTCACAATACGAAGGTCCTGGGTTTGATCCCAGGCTGGGGATCTTTCTGTGTGGAGTTTGAATGTTCTCCCCAGGACTGCGTGGGTTCCCTCCCACCTCCAAAGACATGCACCTGTGGATAGGCCCCTCCCACCTCCAAAGACATGCACCTGGGGATAGGCCCCTCCCACCTCCAAAGACATGCACCTGGGGATAGGCCCCTTCCACCTCCAAAGACATGCACCTGGGGGTAGGCCCCTCCCACCTCCAAAGACATGCACCTGGGGATAGGCCCCTCCCACCTCCAAAGACATGCACCTGGGGATAGCCCCCTCCCACCTCTAAAGACATGCACCTGGGGTTAGGCCCCTCCCACCTCCAAAGACATGCACCTGGGGATAGGCTCCTCCCACCTCCAAAGACATGCACCTGGGGATAGGCTCCTCCCACCTCCAAAGACATGCACCTGGGGATAGGCCCCTCCCACCTCCAAAGACATGTACCTGGGGATAGGCCCCTCCCACCTCCAAAGACATGCACCTGGGGATAGGCCCCTCCCACCTCCAAAGACATGTACCTGGGGATAGGCCCCTCCCACCTCCAAAGACATGCACCTGGGGATAGGCCCCTCCCACCTCCAAAGACATGTACCTGGGGATAGGCCCCTCCCACCTCCAAAGACATGCACCTGGGGATAGGCCCCTCCCACCTCCAAAGACATGCACCTGGGGATAGGCCCCTCCCACCTCCAAAGACATGCACCTGGGGATAGGTTGATTGGCAACACTAAATGGTCCCTAGTGTGTGAATGTTGTCTATCTGTGTTGGCCCTGTGATGAGGTGGGGACTTGTCCAGGGTGTACGCCGCCTTCTGCCCGAATGCAGCTGAGATAGGCTCCTGCACCCCCTGCGACTTTAAATGGAACATGTGGTAGAAAATGGATGGATGGATGGATGGGAAGGTGTGGTATCCTCTATTGTAAACCGGACTTGTCCCATTTCCATCCCTGGGACTTATCAGCGTCTTTATCTCCCGGCAGCTGAGGGGTTTTAGCTGAAGCAGTAGAAAGGGACGAAATCTGAAACGTTTCTGCAAAAAACACCTTGACCATGGACACATTTTTGGCTAAAACGTTTCAAATTCCATTCCGTTCTGGTCTTTTTTTGTGTTGCTTTCTCCTCAGCGGTGTTTTGTCTGTACATTCCAACAAAGGCATTAAAAGTACCACTCGCTCGTTCTGAAAAAATGTTCCCGACGTCTGCAAGTTGGAGGTCAGATACGATCTGAAGCAAAAAGCAAGGTTTCTTAATGGCCTGTTCAGAGGAAGGACCACAGGAAAAGTTAGCTAATGACCGTAGGGACCAGATCTACCCGAGTCGGGTTCTGCCCTTCTGTAATCCTGAGTGTTTAATGACAGTATCACGTTTGTGTAGTCTTCCCAATCAAATGTTTCCACCTGCAGCAGTTCAAAATAAGATTGAGATCAAGTGCTAAGTTGGTAAGGTCTTTGACAGGAAAGGTGATAAAAGTCAATATGGAGGATTCTTGCAGGACGTCCATAAAAACAGCAGAAAGATCCAGTTTTATTAAAAATTAAAGCTGCCAAGCCCTGGTCTAAGTCAGACCTACATAGAAGTTTTTGTTTCATGTCTCTATCACATTCCTAACAGAAGTTACAAGCAGTTTTGTCAGGGTTTTTTCTTAGGGGGCGCTAAAGCGCAATTATGACTTTAGGGGTTTGGTTTTTTATCAGATGGCAATTTTCGCCAGTCCTGATGTGTGTGTAAAATTTGGTGAGTTTTGAAGCATGTTAAGGGAGTCAAATTACAGATCGGCGTTTCTGGATGTTGTTGATAAATGGCTTTCGCTTGGCATAGTAGAGCTTTAACTTGCACTTTGAATCATTTTAAGGGGGTCAAATTACAACTCAAAGATGCAAAAATTTCATTTTTTAGGAAAATTTGCGAAGGGGTTCTTTGAAGGCACGTAAAATCAAAACCAGAGCAGTAATCAAAACTCTGATCTATACTTTTAATCAGAAGGGTCCAAACTCTCTCCTGTGCGAGTTTGAAGCCGAAACGACAAACGCACTCGGAGGAGTTTACGTTTGAAAAAAGGTGACGGGTTTTCACAAAACTTTTATTTTGAAGGGGTAATTGCCAACTTCCTGTTGATTTTTTCTGCAGGTTGTCATTTATTAAAATGTAGGTCTAGGTGAGACCTACATAGAAGTTTTCGTTTCATGTCTTTCCGGCATTCCTTCTGGAAGTTACAAGCAATTTTGTTTGTGTTTTCTTCCTAGGAGCAGTTTTTTCTGTGTTTTATTAAAAAATTGCGCTAGAGTGCGTGTTTTGATTTTGGGGTTTGTTTTTTTCATTAGATCGCAATTTTTGCCAGTCCTGATGTGTGTGCCAAGTTTGGTGAGTTTTGAAGCATTTTAAGGGGGTGAAATTACAGCTCAGAGAGGCAAAAATAGCATCTTTTGCAAAAATTTTGCTTTGAATGGGTTTTTGCAACATTTTTGTTGATTTTTGCCCTAGAAGGTACAATTATGAAATCTAGGTCTAAGTCAGCCCTATATAGAGGTTTTTGTTTCATGTCTCTACGACATTCCTAACGGAAGTTACAAGCAGTCTGTTTTTCTTTCCTTCCTAGGGGGGCGCTAGCGCGCAATTTTGAGTTTTCTGGTTTGGCTGCCTAATAAGTTGGGAAGGCATGCCAGACCGATGTGTGTGTCAAATTTGGTGAGTTTTGAAGCATGTTAAGGGGGTCAAATTACAGTGCATAGGTGCGGAATAATAATAAAATGCACCAGTTTCAATAGGGTCCTTGGCCCTTTGCAAAGGACTCCTGTGGAGTCCTTTGCAAAGGGCCTGCGGACCCTAAAAAACATCTTTGACCAGCATTTTTGCAGCATATCCTTAAAAACAGTCAACTCCACTGAGTATCTTTGACAAATGTTTTTGGCAGTAGGTCTTTGAAAAAAGCAGAGTTCTCCTGTCATAGCTTAGTCCAGTATGTTTGCAGTAGTTGTAACAATACAACGCCTGTCATGTATGCTGGCGACTTCAAAAGCCGTCATACTGATTGGGGGTACAGCAGTTCCCTGCTAGACTGGGCCTCAACGGTTCGTGCAGAACTCCTACACGACCCAAAGGAGCCCTCCGCCACCTTTTACTCTGCACGCTAGAACAGTACTACCTACCCAGACCTGGCATTTGGGAAATGGCACAACAACCAGTCACTTCCAGTGAGACACATTCCGGTCACTCTCCCTCAGCTGTAGTTCAGCCCGTACAAGGGAGGATGTGAAGAGATGGAACAACCCCAGAACTATGGCCCATCAAGACAAACTCCATTACTTTGCTTCTGCTGAGTAATGGCCGGTTCCCCAATCAGAGAAGCATGAGCAAGAGTCCAGTCTTAGGAACCCTGTAAGCGACTTAATCCACCAACTTCACAGCTCAGGAAATGGAGCTGGCCACGCAGTGCCTGAAGACTGGGAAAGTCGTCAGGCATAGATAGTATCCACCTGCTCAGTGGCCTAGTGGGTAGAGTGTCCGCCCTGAGATCGGTTCAAACCCCGGCTGAGTCGTACCAAAGACTATAAAAATGGGACCCATTGCCTCCCTGCTTGGCACTCAGCATTAAGGGTTGGAATTGGGGGTTAAATCACTGCTCACTGCCCCCCTCACCTTCCAGAGGGTGATCAAGGGTGATGGGTCAAATGCAGAGAATAATTTCGCCACACCTAGTGTGTGTGTGTGACAATCATTGCTACTTTAACTTTTTATTTATTTATTTTATCCATTCTCGAGTATATTAAACAGGCAAAGGATTGTGCTAAGGTGATCGCCCTGCTAAAGCCTAACAAGCCGAGTGATGATCTCCAATTCAGTCTCCTGGAACGCCTCATTCTGGGTCGCATCAACCCAGCTACCCAACGATCAAGCCTGGTTTTTAAATGGCAGGTCAACATAGAGGACAGCCTCCCGGCAGAAGAGAAGACTAGTGCCCTCTTTCTGGAACTACTTGGGCTACACATGAAGCTTCTGGAAACCCTCCCAAAAAAGCACATGGTAAGTTTTATAATGGAGATGCTAAGAAACTGAGACTCCCCCAACCCCCGTCTCTATTGTGGAGTCCTTCCGTTTCGTGGGCACCACCATCACCCAAGACCTCAAGTGGGAGCTGACCAACAGCTCCCTCATCAAGAAGGCCCAGCAGAGGATGTACTTCCTGCGGCAGATGAGGAAACTTAAGGTGCCAACCAAGACGCTGGTGCAGTTTTATTCAGCCATCATCGAGTCCATCCTCACCTCCTCCATCACCGTGTGGAACCCTGGCCCCACAGTCCAGGATAAGCATCGACTGCAGCGCATGGTACGTGCTGCTGAGAAGGCGATTGGCCGCAAGCTCCCATCCCTCCAGGACCTGTTCTCCTCCAGGACCAGGAGGCGTGTGGGTCGGATCACAGCTGACTCTTCTCACCCTGGACACAAACTATTCCCCTCTCTCCCCTCAGGCAGGAGACCACGGTCCATCCAGACCCACACCTCCCGCCACCTGAACAGTATTTTCCCCTCGGCCATCAGACACATGAACAAGAACAAGATCTGATAGCTCACTTACAGCTCATCTTATTACCTATTCTGTCTTACATGTCTTCTATGTTGCACGATTGCACCAAGAAAAAACTCCTAGTTTGTGAACCCGTTCCCAAACAATGGCAATAAAAACTATTCTGATTCTGATCTTCCGGCTACTGATTAGCAGCGGGCAGAGCAGCAGGGTGAGAAAGCTTCAGATTGGCATCCCACAGGGTTCAGTGCTTGCACCTACGCTGTTTAACATCTACAACTATGACCTATCCCCAAAAACCTCAGGGAAGTACTATTATCCAGATGACTTGGCCATTCCAACCAGCAAACCATCTTGGCAGGCAGTATCTTCATACAGGCCCAGGAGTTGCTCAGTACAATAGAAGCTGACATTAGCAAGGGCTTCCTGGGTCAAGGCAAGGTGGAGGGAACAGTGGAAAGCACCAGAACCATTTCGGCTTTACAGCTACATCATGCATCCCACAGATGTTCCTGACCAGTAGCTGCCCCGTAAGCAGTGGACCACCCCTCAACCGCCCGAGGACAGGCGAGGGACGCTTCGGTGAAGCAATGCAATGATGGGGCCTAACGGACACTGCCCACTGAATGTGGAGCTCCCTTACAGACTGTGGAAAATATTATGACTAGCTGCCCGAAACACCGCCCACCAAATGGCGACCTAGGCCCGATGAAGCTGGATGACGAGATGCTGAAATAGCTTGCTGCAACGGAACTGAACATCTGATGACGTACACAAGAAGAAGAATACTTTAGCAATCTGCTTTGGGATCATGTTTAAAACTAGATGAAAAAGGCTTTCTGCCATCGTCAAAGGTGCCGTGCGTAATAATGTGGCCAGAAATGGTACTGCAATCACGGTCAAAGTTCTGTAGTCCTCTCCCACTCTCCATGACTGAGGTTGCCAGACACACAGCCGAGTACAAATCAGACTCCAAGGAACTTCACATGGCAATTGACGAGCCCTGCGCTGTAGGTTCCTCATGTTCATGCTTCTTGCAAGACGGTTTACTAAGTAACTGTGCCACATTTTACTGATGTCCATCAGCCAAATGTATTCGTAAAGTTACGCAGAAATATTTTAGACGGGAGTCGGGATAGATTGTTGGCATTACCCTGCTAAAATGTCTGGTTTGACCGCATGAAGCACCATCCAAATAATTACATATAATTATGTCATCATCGGCGGTCACTCGAAGGAGTATGACGATCTTCCTGGTAGGGGTGTGTCCCTACCAGGAGGATGCCTGTGCGTGACTTAGTTTAAAGTGGGGAGACTGGTGCACAGACAGTCACCACACCATCCTTCACAGAATCGGGTCAGGGTCCAGTGGCCTGGAGTCCAGGACGACTGGGGACCCTTTTCTGCTGCAGCCTTCTTCCGCCATCGCAGCCGTTGTGGTAGTTCTTAAATCTACCCTGTTCCCTGAGTGTGAATGTTGTCTGTCCATCTGTGTTGGCCCTGCGATGAGGTGGCGACTTGTCCAGGGTGTACACCGCCTTCCGCCTGAATGCAGCTGAGATAGGCACCAGCGCCTCCCGCGACCTTCAAGGAAATAAACGGTAGAAAATGGATGGATGGTTGATTGATATTGAAGCGTCCCCCAGCTAGATGACATATTGGTTATTAAGTTAAAGTACCAATGATCGTCAAACACACACACGTGGTGTGGCGAAATTATTCTCTGCATTTGACCCATCACCCTTGATCACCTCCTGCGAGGTGAGGGGAGCAGTGAGCAGCAGCGGTGGCCGCGCCCGGGAATCATTTTTGGTGATTCAACCCCCAATTCCAAGCCTTGATGCTGAGTGCCAAACAGGGAGGTAATGGCTCCCATTTTTATAGTCTTTGGTATGACTCGGCCGGGGTTTGAACTCACAACCTACCCATCTTATAATCATCATCATCATCAGCCGTTGTCAGTCCACTGCTGGACGAAAGCCTCAGCGTGTTTCTGCCATTTGGCGTACTTTTCATGCTGGTTATTAGCCTACACCTTCCACGCTGACTTGGTGCGGATTGGAAGGGGTATTTTGTATCAGAGATCCTTCTCCTAGACTAATTGCCTTACTGGGCTGTTGAACTTAGTCCGTCCTGTTTGTTGTCCGCGCCCCATTTACCCAGGGACCCGCTCAGCTTGATGGCGCTGACCGCCCGCCAGCCACAAGAGAAGGTGCAAACGGTTCATTGTGTGCATTTTATAGACGTTAGTTGGTTCTCTCCCGGAAAAGGGTGGAGTGTCATCTCGGGTTGGGGAGGAGACCCTGCCCCAAGTGGAGGAGTTCAAGTACCTAGGAGTATTGTTCACGAGTGGGGGAAGAGTGGATGGTGAGATGGACAGGCGGATCGGTGCGGCGTCTTCAGTAATGCGGACGTTGTACCGATCCGCTGTGGTGAAGAAGGAGCTGAGCCGGAAGGCAAAGCTCTCAATTTACCGGTCGATCTACGTTCCCATCCTCACCTATGGTCATGAGCTTTGGGTCATGACCGAAAGGATAAGATCACGGGTACAAGCGGCCCAAATGAGTTTGGGTCTCTCCCTTAGAGATAGGGTGAGAAGCTCTGCCATCCGGGAGGAACTCAAAGTAAAGCCGCTGCTCCTTCACATCGAGAGGAGCCAGATGAGGTGGTTCGGGCATCTGGTCAGGATGCCACCCGAACGCCTCCCGAGGGAGGTGTTTAGGGCACGTCCAACCGGTAGGAGGCCACGGGGAAGACCCAGGACACGTTGGGAAGACTATGTCTGCCGGCTGGCCTGGGAACGCCTCGGGATCCCCCGGGAAGAGCTAGACGAAGTGGCTGGGGAGAGGGAAGTCTGGGCTTCCCTGCTTCGGCTGCTGCCCCCGCGACCCGACCTCGGATAAGCGGAAGAAGATGGATGGATGGATGGATAGTTGGGACTCACTAACCCCACACTTAACCTCCCATCTCATGCCTGGATGTAGTTTAACGTCATACCCATCTCATAATAATGAACCCTTAATGGGTTCATCACTGCTAGTACTTTTACCAGGTAGTACAAAATGACAATATTTGATTGATTGATCGAGACTTTTATTAGTAGATTGCACAGTACAGTACATATTATTAGTAGATTGCACAGTACAGTACATATTCCGTACAATTGACCACTAAATGGTAACACCCCAATAAGTTTTTCGACTCGTTTAAGTCGGGGTCCACTTTAATCAATTCATGGTGTCAATTTCACCTTGGACTTGTTAGATAATAAACTCTCGGTTAAATTTATGCTATTGTAACTTGATTGGTCCCTTTGGTTGCATGTTTGAAGGGCGCCAGGTCACTGACACGTATTTGTCCTGAACGCATTCATGAATGAGGATGTTTTCTCTGAACATCCCCGACAAAATAAGGTAGAATAGCCGGCATATTGTGTTCGAGTGCATGTTGGACAAACACATTTTGTTGGAGAGTACTCACCACTAATTTGCTAGCCTGCTTTGACAATTGAAATGAAGAATCCCAGTATGCACGCAGAGTATGGGATTAAAAACAAAGCCCTTGGCTGACATTGTCGAGAAAAGGTTGAGCGTTCACTAATCCCGTTGGTAAAATAGCCCAAAGAGATGTCCTTTGAATTGATGACCACTAAAGCAAACATGGACGTCACCTCTAATCAGGCTTATATGCGAAAGTCCTCATACTTTTTTGTTACTATAACCCAAGGCCATGCGTATGCGCTGCAGAACAACAGCATCACAACATCTGCAGAACAACAACATCACAAAATCTGAGAACGGGGTTAAGAAGAGTTCGGAGATCAAAGAGCGTGAAGTCACATCTTAACATGCTTGCACCTAAGTTTGGCTAGCACAAAGTAAAACCTCCGTCATGGCTGGACTGGTAGGTCTTGAAATTCCAATGGAAGAATTTACCATATTTCTTATTGCAGTTTGACTTTACATGTGTACAAAATTGTGTATTTTAGGTTCTGTCAGGTTCAAACACCGATGACATCTATTAAACAGACAAAAAGCAAGGAATTAAACGGAGACAGGATTGAATTTAGCTCAATGAGGAGAAACGTCTGGGCTGTACTCTTGTACAGTCTTCCACCAGGCTCTGAGGAGAGGATTGCACGCCTCCTCTTTTATTTGGACTTTCCCTGATCACATGGCAACCGCTGTTTCTAAGGGGAGAGGGGGTCGTAAACAGCCGTTGCCCTCTGTCACAAAACGGGTCAAAGAAAAGATGCCCGGAGCTTGCGTCAAGTCCTGCTTCCTCTCCGCTTTGTAGATTTCGGGCCAAGACAAGATCTTCCTGTGGCTCACAATAGATCAAAGAAACCGACACCTTCATGTCGCTTCCCATCACACACAGTGGAGTTTTATAAGACTTTTGGTCGGTAAGATCAAAGACAGCTTTTGTCTTCTCGCGGGGCGAGCTGAACTCAATGTAACACAGAAGTTGTGTGATAACTTCTACACAATTATTCTGAGAGGTTCATTAAAAATGATTCCAGCCAGTAACACAATGTTGATATTGAACAATCGCACGTGTAACACAATTCATGCTGAGATACTGCTCCAGCTCGTATTTGTTTGTATCATAAAAAAAACATTTTCCCCCTCATACAAAATAATATCTGATCCAGTGTCAAATTTTTGCCATCCCACAGCCTTAACAACTGTACAGGCAAGTGTAAAAATAAGCCAAGAAATGCAATGAGGGAAACCTAAAGATAGTGAAATATTTAAAGATGTGCCAAGGTCCAATCATTGTCAGCGTGCGGCCTTTGCGACTTTAATACAGGGGTACAAACAAGTCTAACGAGGACTATCAGTAAAACTGACAAAACTTTTGATTTTAAATGATACAAACCCCGTTTCCATATGAGTTGGGAAATTGTGTTAGATGTAAATATAAACAGAATACAATGATTTGCAAATCCTTTTCAAGCCATATTCAGTTGAATATGCTACAAAGACAACATATTTGATGTTCAAACTCATAAACATTTTTTTTTTTTTTTACAAATAATCATTAACTTTAGAATTTGATGCCATCAACACGTGACAAAGAAGTTGAAAAAGTTGGCAATAAATACTGATAAAGTTAAGGAATGCTCATCAAACACTTATTTGGAACATCCCACAGGTGTGCAGGCTAATTGGGAACAGGTGGGTGCCATGATTGGCTATAAAAACAGCTTCCCAAAAAATGCTGAGTCTTTCACAAGAAAGGATGGGGCGAGGTACACCCCTTTGTCCACAACTGTGTGAGCAAATAGTCAAACAGTTTAAGAACAACCTTTCTCAAAGTGACATTGCAAGAAATTTAGGGATTTCAACATCTACGCTCCATAATATCATCAAAAGGTTCAGAGAATCTGGAGAAATCACTCCACGTAAGCGGCATGGCTGGAAACCAACATTGAATGACCGTGACCTTCCATCCCTCAGACGGCACTGTTTCAAAAAACAAAATCAATCTTTAAAGGATATCACCACACGGGCTCAGGAACACTTTAGAAAACCACTGTCCCTAAACACAGTTGGTCGCTACATCTGTAAGTGCAAGTTAAAGCTCTACTATGCAAAGCGAAAGCCATTTATCAACAACATCCACAAACGGCGGAGATTATCTAAGATGGACTGATGCAAAGTGGAAAACCACATTTGCGGTCCTCTCCAAGGTTTCTCATAGTCATTCTCATCAAAGTCCCACTGGGTTGTGAGTTTTTCCTTGCCCTTATATGGGCGCTGACCTGCGGATGTCGTTGTGGCTTGTGCAGCCCTTTGAGACAATTGTGATTTGGGGCTATATAAGTTAAGTTAAAGTTAAAGTACCAATGATTGTCACACACACACACACACACACACTAGGTGTTGTAAAATATGTCCTCTGCATTTGACCCATCACCCTTGATCACCCCCTGGGAGGTGAGGGGAGCAGTGAGCAGCAGCGGTGCCGTGCCCGGGAATCATTTATGGTGATTTAACCCCCAATTCCAAGTCTTGATGCTGAGTGCCAAGAAGGGAGGTAATGGCTCCCATTTTTTTTATAGTCTTTGGTATGACTCGGCCGGGGTTTGAACTCACAACCTACTGATCTCAGGGCAGACACTCTAACCACGAGGCCACTGAGTAGAGTAATATAAATAAACATCGATTGATTGATTTGCCAGCTGATTTGCCAATTAGTTGCTCTTTAGGACTGTGTGAGCCCGCACCCATAGGAACATTACGCTGGTTTTCACCCTGCACCGCTTTGGTTGCAATAAAGACTGCGGTAAGGGCAAAGATGGATGGATGTGCATCTACACACTGGATGACTGGAACACAAACTGTAAATGTATCTTCATCCACTTCTGTCTGGATCTGCAGGCCATCTCATTAGTATGCAGACCCTTCTAACCTGAGAGGTTACCTTTGTCATTTTAACAGGTGTCCACATACCACCCGACGCTAACATTATTAGCTTAACCCTCTCCATACTGTATGATGCTATCAACACACAGATGCAGACCCATCCAGAAGATGCCTTTGTTGTGGCTGGGGACTTTAACAAAGCCTGCTTGAAGAATGTGCTACCCAGATTTGTGTAATACGTACATTGCCGGACTCTAAGTGATAACACCCTGGACCGGGTTTTCTCTAATCTGAAGGTAGCAAACAAGACTGTTTCCCTCCCCCATCTCGTAACAACTGACCACCTGTTAAGACCTGGCCAGAGGGGACACTCTCCCATCTGCAGGACTGCTTACGGGTCATGACATGGTCAGTGTTCGATCATCTGGAGCTACTCTAGTGGACAGATGCTGTGCTGTCTTATGTTAGACACTGTACAGACACCATCATTGTGGATACGCTGAGCCCGGTCTATCCAAAACAAAAACCGTGGATGACCTCAGAGATCAGGGCACTTGCAAGGCTAAATCTGACCTCAGGAGACGCATCAAGGCTGCGAAACTGTGGTGTTGGAATAAATCAAACGCACACCTGGACAACAAAGACTCACAATGGCTGTGGCAAAGCATCCAACTCCTGAGAAGCTACAAAAGTAACTCATCGGCAGCCAAAAATTACACAAGACTCGTTAGTGGAGGGAGACAATCACTTATTTTCCGCTTCGAGTCATCCAGACCAGCCACACCCTAGAAGCCCCTCCTAACCTCTATTGGTCAACTGTTTGTCCTCTGAGACCACCAGGTGAGGTGGACACTGGAGGCTAAAAACCTGCGTAAAGCGGCTGAGCCGAAGGGCATTCTGGCCAAGGTGCAGACCAACTGGTGGGAGCACTGACAAGGATCTTCAAGTCATCTCTAGCATAAACCCAAGTCCCACCTTGTCTTAGGGCAGCCACTGTCATCCCGGTCGCCAAGAGGACTGCCACAAAATACCTAAATGACTACAGAACAGTGTTCAGAATCAGAATCAGAATCAGAATAGTTTTTTACTGCCATTGTTTGAGAACGGGTTCACAAACTAGGAATTTTTCTTGGTGCATTTGTGCAACATAGAAGACATATAAGACAGAATAGGTAATAAGATGAGCTGTAAGTGAGCTATCAGATCTTGTTCTTGTTCATGTGCCTGATGGACGAGGGGAAAATACTGTTCAGGTGGCGGGAGGTGTGGGTCTGGATGGACCGTAGTCTCCTGCCTGAGGGGAGAGGGGAGAATAGTTTGTGTCCAGGGTGAGAAGAGTCAGCTGTGATCCGACCCACACGCCTCCTGGTCCTGGAAGGATGGGAGCTTGCAGCCCACTACCTTCTCAGCAGCACGTACCATGCGCTGCAGTCCATGCTTATCCTGGACTGTGGCGCCGGGGTTCCACACGGGGATGGAGGAGGTGAGGATGGACTCGATGATGGCTGAATAAAACTGCACCAGCGTCTTGGTCGGCACCTTAAGTTTCCGCATCTGCTGCAGGAAGTACATCCTCTGCTGGGCCTTCTTGATGAGGGAGCTGTTGGTCAGCTCCCACTTGAGGTCTTGGGTGATGGTGGTGCCCAAGAAACGGAAGGACTCCACAATGGAGACGGGGGTGGGAGAGTCAATCAGGGTGAGGGGGGATGGTGGGGCTGTGACTTTCCTGAAGTCCATGGTCATTTCCACTGTTTTCTGGGCGTGCAGCTCCAGTTTGTTGAGGCTGCACCAGGACACCAGCCGGTCCACCTCTCCCCTGTAGGCGGACTCATCGCCATGTGACACGGTGCTGACATCTGTGGTTATGAACTGTTTTGAAAGGCTTGTTCTTCATTGTATCAAAGCCTGGCTCCCCAGAACATTGATCCACACCAGTTTGCCTACAGGCAAACAACGTCTCAAACATCGGTAGTTTGCCTACAGGCAACAACCGATTTACAGAGGACGCCCTCACCACTGCTCTCTACATAGCTGTGGAACTCTCAGATACTTATGTCAGGATGCTCTTCGTCAACATCCTGAAGGAAAAGCTGAGCTTTATTCATCTGCTCCTGAATTAAAAAAAAAACATCTTGACCAACCAACCTCAGGTTGTTAGGGATGGTAACTCTGCTCCTCCACCGTGTCACTCAGCACTGGCTCCTCTCAGGGCTGTGTGCTGTACACCCTATATATCTACGACTGTGTGTGTACACCCTATATATCTATGACTGTGTGTGTACACCCTATATATCTATGACTGTGTGTGTACACCCTATATATCCATGACTGTGTGTACACCCTATATATCTACGACTGTGTGTACACCCTATATATCTATGACTGTGTGTACGCCCTATATATCTATGACTGTGTGTACACCCTATATATCTATGACTGTGTGTACACCCTATATATCTATGACTGTGTGTACGCCCTATATATCTACGACTGTGTGAACACCCTATATATCTATGACTGTGTGTACACCTTATATATCTACGACTGTGTGTACGCCCTATATATCTATGACTGTGTGTACACCCTATATATCTACGATTGTGTGTACGCCCCATATATCTATGACTGTGTGTACACCCTATATATCCATGACTGTGTGTACACCCTATATATCTACGACTGTGTGTACACCCTATATATCTACGACTGTGTGTACACCCTATATATCTACGACTGGGTGTACGCCCTATATATCTATGACTGTGTGTACACCCTATATATCTACGACTGTGTGTACACCCTATATATCTACGACTGTGTGTACGCCCTATATATCTACGACTGTGTGTACACCCTATATATCTACGACTGTGTCTACGCCCTATATATCTACGACTGTGTGTACGCCCTATATATCTATGACTGTGTGTACACCCTATATATCTATGACTGTGTGTACACCCTATATATCTATGACTGTGTGTACACCTTATATATCTACGACTGTGTGTACGCCCTATATATCTATGACTGTGTGTACACCCTATATATCTACGACTGTGTGTACGCCCCATATATCTATGACTGTGTGTACACCCTATATATCCATGACTGTGTGTACACCCTATATATCTACGACTGTGTGTACACCCTATATATCTACGACTGTGTGTACACCCTATATATCTACGACTGGGTGTACGCCCTATATATCTATGACTGTGTGTACACCCTATATATCTACGACTGTGTGTACACCCTATATATCTACGACTGTGTGTACGCCCTATATATCTACGACTGTGTGTACACCCTATATATCTATGACTGTGTGTACACCCTATATATCTACGACTGTGTGTACGCCCTATATATCTACGACTGTGTGTACACCCTATATATCTACGACTGTGTGTACACCCTATATATCTACGACTGTGTCTACGCCCTATATATCTACGACTGTGTGTACACCCTATATATCTATGACTGTGTGTACACCCTATATATCTACGACTGTGTGTACGCCCTATATATCTACGACTGTGTGTACACCCTATATATCCATGACTGTGTGTACACCCTATATATCTACGACTGTGTGTACACCCTATATATCTACGACTGTGTGTACACCCTATATATCTACGACTGGGTGTACGCCCTATATATCTATGACTGTGTGTACACCCTATATATCTACGACTGTGTGTACACCCTATATATCTACGACTGTGTCTACGCCCTATATATCTACGACTGTGTGTACACCCTATATATCTATGACTGTGTGTACACCCTATATATCTACGACTGTGTGTACACCCTATATATCTATGACTGTGTGTACACCCTATATATCTATGACTGTGTGTACACCCTATATATCTACGACTGTGTGTACACCCTATATATCTACGACTGTGTGTACGCCCTATATATCTATGACTGTGTATACACCCTATATATCTACGACTGTGTGTACGCCCTATATATCTATGACTGTGTGTACACCCTATATATCTATGACTGTGTGTACGCCCTATATATCTATGACTGTGTGTACACCTTATATATCCATGGCTGTGTGTACACCCTATATATGTACGACTGTGTGTACGCCCTATATATCTATGACTGTGTGTACACCCTATATATCTATGACTGTGTGTACACCCTATATATCTATGACTGTGTGTACACCCTATATATCTACGACTGTGTGTACACCCTATATATCTACGACTGTGTGTACACCCTATATATCCACGACTGTGTGTACACCCTATATATCTACGACTGTGTGTACGCCCTATATATCTATGACTGTGTGTACACCCTATATATCTATGACTGTGTGTACACCCTATATATCTACGACTGTGTGTACACCCTATATATCTATGACTGTGTGTACACCCCATATATCTATGACTGTGTGTACACCCTATATATCTACGACTGTGTGTACACCCTATATATCTACGACTGTGTGTACACCCTATATATCTACGACTGTGTGTACACCCTATATATCTACGACTGTGTGTGTACACCCTATATATCTATGACTGTGTGTGTACACCCTATATATCTATGACTGTGTGTACACCCTATATATCTATGACTGTGTGTACACCCTATATATCTACGACTGTGTGTACACCCTATATATCTATGACTGTGTGTACACCCTATATATCTATGACTGTGTGTACGCCCTATATATCTATGACTGTGTGTACACCCTATATATCTATGACTGTGTGTACACCCTATATATCTATGACTGTGTGTACACCCTATATATCTATGACTGTGTGTACACCCTATATATCTACGACTGTGTGTACACCCTATATATCTATGACTGTGTGTACACCCTATATATCTACGACTGTGTGTACACCCTATATATCTATGACTGTGTGTACACCCTATATATCTACGACTGTGTCCACATTCATCAGTCGAACACCATTATCCAGTTTGCCGATGACACCGCAGTGGTGGGCCTAATCCCGGGTGGTGCTGAAACAGCCAAGAGAGGCGCTGGCAGGGTGGTGTACTAAGAACGACCTGAGGCTAAATACCACAAAGACCAAGGAGTTGGTCATTGTTTTTAGGAGACAAAGAGAAACAAGCTCCACTTGTAGTAAACGGAACAGGTGTGGGGACTGTGGCTTCCTTTAAATTCCTGGAAACTTACATCTCAGAGGACCTCCCGTGTCCAAATGAGGTTCTAAACATTTCAGTACCGGTCAGAAAGGCAGAGCAGAGACTCTATTTGAGGAGAAATTGCAGGTATCTTTTAATGGACCCAATGTGGATGTACTGGGTCAATTGGTGCCTGCTCTGCTGCAGACGCCAAGGCCCTGCAGAGGATGACCTGGTCGCTGCCTCAACAAAGCGAACAAAAAAAATCTAGTCCTGGTCAGAATTTCAACCTGCTGCCATCAGGGAAGAGATGTTGGCCACACAAGAGCAGGACTAACAGAGTTAAAACCAGTTTTGAACCATGGGTCATTAGACTTTTGAATCTGTCCCAAAAGCTTAGATTTCGCTGCTGTTTTTACTGGTACTTATGTATATATTTTTGCCATTTTATTCATAGTTTATATTGTATTTTAACTGCACCTAACAGAGTATCCACTTATCTGTGTGTCTTGCTCTCATGTTTGAAAACAATAAATATGCATATTTAAATGACTCATAATTGCTTAGAGAGAGCTTTATTGACACGATGGTCAACAACTTGAGTGTAGCATCAAAACAAGTGAGATTGAGTGTAAAGTTTCAGCAGAGAAAGTCGTATAGCTGTTCTGTTGTTGGTTATTCCAGTTGTTCAATAGAGAGATAAGAAATAGCTTTCATATAGTGCTGAAAGAAGTGGCTCATGAAGGTAATAAAGTCAGGAAAAAACAAAAGTGTGCCAAAGGAAATGGTTCATAAAATATCACTTTCATCATCTTATGGAATACAATCGGACCGCTGGTGTCTGCAGCGATCACTTTGTAAAATGTTTGTTTCAACATTTGATTTGTTTGAGAAACTTTCTGTGATGTCATCAAGTTTATTCTCTACTATATTAGTAGTGTTTGATAGCAGAACTAAACATAAAGAAAGCACAATAGATCACATTCGTTTTTTGTTCTTTTGTGGTTGCGATGCCTAAATATAACTATGGAGACCTCTGAGTGAGCAAATAAACCAATGTCACGTTGGTCCAATCCACCGTATTTTATTTATTGATTTTCATAACATAAACTAAAAGCTTAGTTGTTGTTCGTTTTTTTACATACAGTGTTAAAAAAAAATCAGATTTTACTGCAAAAACTGCCGGCTCATTCTCCAGAATTTTATCAGTTTGTGTAAAAAAACAAATGTGTATATATATATATATATATATATATATATATATATATATATATATATATATATATATATATATATATATATATATATATATATATATATATATGTATGTGTGTGTGTATTTGTATGTACACATATGCGTGTATATATGTATATGTGTATGTATATATATATATATGTGTGTGTGTATAAATATATATATGTTTTTGTACATATGTATGTATGTATGTATGTATCTATATATATACACATACACGTGTATTTTTATGTACACATAAGTGTGTGTGTATATATACATATGTATGTATGTATCTATGTGTATAGACATATATAACTATGTATATATGTGTATATGTATGTATACATATATATATATATATATATATATATATATCTGTGTATGTATATATACATAAGTATGTATGTATCTATGTGTATATATATATATTTATATATATGTGTATATATGTATATAGACATATATATCTATGTATATTCGTGTGTATATGTATGTATATGTACACACATATACATATATACATATATGTATATATATATATGTATCTGTGCATGTATATATATATGTATATGTATGTATATGTATACACATATATATACATATGTGTGTGTGTATATATATATATATATATATATATATATATATACATATGTGTGTGTGTATATATATATATATATATATATATATATATATATATATATATATATCTGTATATTATTTTTTGGATAATAAAATTCATGCAAAAGAGCGACCAGTTTTTCCACAATAAAATCTTGGTTTTTGTTTTTATAGTGTGTTAATGTATAAGGAAAAACTGTATTAAGTTTTTGGGACGATAAAAAAAAAATGCCAGCTCAATGCCCAGAATATTACCTTAAAATCTATTGTAATTTTTTACAATGTAAAATTGGTTGTGTAACTTAAAATGGAATTACAAGTCAAGCAGATATGGAAGTTTTTTTATTTTTATTTGAACAAAACAAGTTTTGAAATGTAATATTTTGCTGCATTATTAGATACAATAAAAGTTTTAATGTTATGATCCGCCGCCCGGATCATATATTGTTTTGGTTTAATGAGTATAATGTGTTTTGTCGATCATTTTGGACTCTTCCTGTTCTTAGTTTTTGCACTTCCTGTTTTATCTTGTTACCATGGTTTCTTATTTGTTCCACCTGCTTTTGTTTCTTACGCGCACCTGTGTTCTCATTATTGCTTTAGTATTTAAGCCTGCCTTTGACCTCAGTTCATTTTTGATCAGTTGTTTGCTATATGCAACACTCACATTGGCATTTTCTAGTCTTTGGATCTTTGCTAGGTAGCTCCTTAGCTTCTCGTGCGCTCAGCACACTACTGTTGGACTCTTGGACTCCATGCTAAGTTTTAGCTTAGCTCCCTGCGCTTTGTGTCACCCCAAGATGCACGAGGACCAAGACAGGCAGGAATTGCAGGTAGGACTTGATTTGATGTACAAAAATAAAAGAACACTGGTACAAAACAGGCAAAAGAAAAGGAGTGCCGAATGCACGGTAAGCTAAGCTAAAACTTAGCATGGAGTCCAAGAGTCTAACAGTAGTGTGCCGAGCGCACGAGAAGCTAAGGAGCTACTTAGCAAAGATACAAAGACTAGAAAATTCCAACGTGAGTGTTGCATATAGCAAACAACGGATCAAGAATGAACTGAGGTCGAAGGCAGGTTTAAATACTAAAGCAATAATCAGAACACAGGTGCGCATAACAAACAAGAGCAGGTGGAACAAATGAGAAACCATGGTAACAAGATAAAAAAGGATGTGCAAAACCTAAGAACAGGAAGAGTCCAAAACGATCGACAAAACACAAAAGGACTCAAAAACCAAAACAGTATATGATCCGGGCGGCGGATCATAACATTTAAAATATATGAAATGACACGCACTACATGTTATTTGTAAGAACAAATACCTTTTAGTAAGAAAGGATAATGTACTTTATGAACTCATATGTCATATGTAGCAGACCGGGTCTGGCCCCCAGGGGCCTTGCGTTTGACACCTGTCATCCACATGTTAAAGAGTTCTACTTCATACCTCTGTCAATTGGTCCAGGTGTAAAATGAAGTTGATTCCTTGCAATATAAAGACGTATAAATATGAATACCCTAACATGAACAACAATATTCTTATTCTGTATATTTTTGAGGCAGTTCCCTTTTGAAATATGCATGGCACACAAAAACAACAACATTCACAGTCAAGCTAAATACAACAACAGCAATCAGTGAACAAAACATGCAATAAACTTTGCACGCCGACACGACTTTAAAGGGGAACATTATCACAATTTCAAAAGGGTTAAAAACAATAAAAATCATTTCCCAGTGGCTTGTTGTATTTTTTGAAGTTTTTTTCCAGATTTTACCGGTCTCGGAATATTCCTAAATAAAGCTTTAAAGTGCTTGATTTTCGCTATTTGCGATGCGACTATCCATTTCCCTGTGACGTCACACAGTGCTGCCAATGTAAACGAACAATGGGAATACCACAGCAAGATATAGCGACATTAGCTCGGATTCAGACTCGGATTTCAGCGACTTAAGCGATTCAACAGATTACGCATGTATTGAAACGGATGGTTGGACTATGAAAATATTGAAGAAGAAACTGAAGCTATTGAGCGAATAGCTATTGACGCTATTCATAGCCATAGCATGGCCGAATAGCTGCGTTAGCATCGCCGGTAAAATGTGCGGACCAAACGATCAGGACTTTCGCATCTTTTGACACTGGAGCAACTTAAATCCGTCGATTGGTAAGTGTTTGTTTCGCATTAAATGTGGATGGGAGGAAACGTAATATAGTTGCAAATGCATCTACAGGTTATCCATACATCTCTGTGCCATGTCTGCTTTAGCACCGCCGGTAAATAGCATGTTAGCATCGATTAGCATAGCATGTTAGCATCGATTAACTGGCAGTCAACATCAACAAAACTCACCTTTGTGAATTCGTTGACTTTATAGTTGCAAATGCATCTGCAGGTTATCCATACATCTCTGTGCCATGTCTGCTTTAGCACCGCCGGTAAATAGCATGTTAGCATCGATTAGCATAGCATGTTAGCATCGATTAGCTGGCAGTCAAGTCCGCAACCAAATATGTCTGATTAGCACATAAGTCAACAACATCAACAAAACTCACCTTTGTGATTTTGTTGACTATCATTGCAATTGCATCTACAGGTTATCCATACATCTCTGTGCCATGTCTGTCTTAGCATCGCCGGTGGAGACACTCTGGCACTTTCAATGGGGGTCTGGCGGCAGACACTTTGGCATCTTCGGGCCAGTGGTGCAACTTGAATCCCTCCCTGTTAGTGTTGTTACACCCTCCGACAACACACCCACCAGGCATGATGTCTCCAAGGTTCCAAAAAATAGTCAGAAAAACGGAAAATAACAGAGCTGAGACCCGGTGTTTGTAATGTGTTGAAAATGAAAATGGCGGCTGTGTTACCTCGGCGACGTCACGTTCTGACGTCATCGCCTCCAGCGAGATAAACAGAAAGGCGTTTAATTCGCCAAAATTCACCCATTTAGAGTTCGGAAATCGGTTAAAAAAATACATGGTCTTTTTTCTGCACCATCAAGGTATATATTGACGCTTACATAGGTCTGCTGATAATGTTCCCCTTTAAAGCTCTTTTCCCAAGTTAGATTCCTAGAAAGTGGAGCAGCATCCACTCAACACACGATGAATGTCACATAAACACGTCCCTTCACTCGGTGATACCATCCAGGGCGCCTCTTGTGAACAACCACTTCCCCAGCACCAAAACTCGGCTAAAAAGAGGCGGCTAACCTTCGCCGTGGCGGTCCTGGCCTAATTTGCTCACTCAGTGGGGGGGCTCGTGGTTGTCACACGGATTTGTTAAAGAGTTGACTGTCTGTTGCCGGGCTGGCGGCGTATTTCTGCTCGACAGTCTTTGCAAAACACAAACCCCAAAAGCAGTGAAGTTGTCACCTTGTGTAAATGCTAAATAAAAAGAGAATACAACAAATCCTTTTCAACTTATATTATATCGAACAGACTGCAAAGACAAGATATTTCATCTTCACACTGACAAACTTAATTTTTTTCTCTGCAAATAATCATGATTATAGAATTTAATGGCAGCAACAAATTGCAAAGACGGCATTTTCACCAGTGTGTTACATGGCCTTTCCTTTGAACAACACTCAGTGCAGGTTTGGGAAGTGAGGAGACACAATTTTGAAGTGGAATTATTTCCCATTCTTGCTTGATGCACAGTCTAGGTCAGGGGTCGGGAAGCTTTTTGGCTGAGAGAGCCAAGAAGCCAAATATTTGAAAATGTATTTCCATAAGAGCCATATAATATTTTTTTTAACACTGAACACAATTGAACGCGTGCATTTTTAAGTAAGACCAACATTTCATGTCTCTTATTCTTTCTAAAAACATTGTTATTCTGAAGCTAAATGTGGAGGGGGGCGTGGCCTGGGGGCCTGCAGCGAAGCAGGGTGTTGCCAGGACCGGCCTCGAAATCAGCGACAGGTGCGTAGATGGCCCAGCTGGACCTGGTTATCTAATCACCTGTCGCTCTGTTTATAAGCAGCAGCTAGGAGGAGAGACGGGGTCGGGGCTTGAGCCAGCGCGCGAGCGAGAACGAAAGAGAAAAAGACAAATGCTGGAAAGCAACTGAGAGACTTACTGAAAAATAAAACAATATTGTAACCCTGGAACAGGCTCTCATGTCGGTGCCTGGCGGTCTGAAGAACCCCCAGGAGGGCAAGCCCCACCCTAACCAATAATAACTAAATAACTTCTTACCATTAACGCAACTTCTTGAACATAAAAATGCATGAGAATGTTTTATATTTTGAACGTTAGTTTTCATTACAAGTCAAATTATTCACTACTTATCGTAATGAGCAGCGTCAGCTCAGATTTATCCAAGAAGAGCCACATCTGGCTCGTGAGCCATAGGTTCCCTACCCCTGGTCTAGGTTCTCTGTTGTGGTATTTTATGCTTCATATTAGGGCCAGGCGATATGGCCTTTTGATAATATCGATATTTTTAGGCCATGTGACCATACAGCACATATATGTGGATATTTGGCCTTGAATGAACACATATAATGACAGCAGTATGATGATTCTATGTGTCTACATTCAAACATTCTTCTTCATACTGCATTCATATATGCTACTTTTAAACATTCATGCAGAGAGGGAAATCACAACTAAAAGTGTATTTATGAAACAGTTATTGGCACAGTGGCACAAACATTCATGTCATTTCCAAAACAGAAAGTGCAAGATTGTCAGAGACATTTTAAAACAAGCTTTGAGTGCACTTTTGTGCATGATGTCACTAAGATGACATATCAAAACAACACTACATTAAAGTGCACTTTTTCTACAGAACGCCACTACAATAGTTTCAAACAAATAAAGTGCACTTTTGTGCATGATGTCACACAAGATATTTCAATAAGTGTCAAATAAAAATGAGTGGTATAATAGGAAATCAAAGAGTGTATGTGTCATGTCTTGGTGATCATGTTTTGTTTAGTTGGGTTAGTTTACTTCAAGACTCCATTAGTTCCTGTTTTTTCACTCCATTGTTTTGTTTCCATGCCAACCCATTAGTTTTCACCTGTACCCAAGTCACGCACCTGTTTCGACTAATCATGTACCGTATTTCCTTGAATTGCCGCCGGGGCGCTAATTAATTTAAAACCTCTTCTCACTCCGGCGTTTACCAAAGGCATGTGGTAAATTTAGGCCTGCGCTCATAAATTTGAGTGTGATGTAAGGATACCATCATGAAAAGCACATTTAATAAAAAAATTGTTGCTATGGTCTTACCTTTACTTATAAATAAAGTCCATGCGCAGCTCCTTCTGATCAAAAGCATCGATAACTTGTTTATCGAAGTCTTCCTTATCTTTCTTCAGTTTTAAAAGTCTCTCTGTTTCAATGGAGATCTTCCTTTATTACCTCCTGCTTTGCTTGAAAGTCCAGTTTAGAAAACCGTTTTATTTTAGATATGTAATCCTCCATGTTAAAAGTGCAAGCGAGAGGAAAAAATAAACGATCGCTGCTTGTTGTCACTTCTTCTGCAGCCGAGTAGTCGCAAGAAGGATCACTAGCGCCCTCTACCACCAGGAGGCGGGAGTCTTTTAATGACTCATATTTGACACACGCAGCTACGGTATGTTAATAAAACATAGCTGCTTACTGTTATTTTTAGCATATTCAATAGCTTGGACCTTAAATCCTACTGAATAGCTCTTAATCTTCTTCCCTTTATGCCATTTCAAATGATTGAAATCAGCCTCCTCCATTTTGAAAATGATGACAGGTGAAGTGTCACTCGTGACGTGACGAGTTTGACCCGGTGGAAATTCTAGGCATATGCTAATTATTTGGCAAAACGAGTTTGACCCGGTGGAAATTCTAGACATGCGCTAATAAAAATAATATTTTGCGAAACGAGTTTGACCCGGCAGTAATTCTAGGCAGGTGCATAGTATATACCCAGCGGCAGTTCAAGGAAATAGGGTAATTATTATTTAAACCGAAAGTTGCCAGGAAGTCGGCCTGGCGACTTTACCTCTGTTACTCATGCCGGTCCATAGTTAGTCTTCTTGCCATGCCACGTAAGTTTTTGTTTTTTTCATATCACAGATATCGAGTTTTCCAAGCCTTGATGCATGAGTGTAAAGCAGGGAGGTAATGGCTCCCATTTTTATAGTCTTTGGTATGACTCGGCCGGGGTTTGAACTCACAACCTACCCATCTCAGGGCGGACACAAAATATTGTTTATAGTAGTCAATTTAAAAGTACGTGGGTTACTTTTTTTTTTTTTTTTACCGTTGTATCGAATAAGTATACGGTTTAGCTCGGTTGGTAGAGCGGCCGTGCCAGCAACTTGAGGGTTGCAGGTTCGATTCCCGCTTCCGCCATCCTAGTCGCTGCCGTTGTGTCCTTGGGCAAGACACTTTACCCACCTGCTCCCAGTGCCACCCACACTGGTTTGAATGTAACTTAGATATTGGGTTTCACTATGTAAAGCGCTTTGAGTCACTAGAGAAAAAGCGCTATATAAATATAATTCACTATTGAGGATTATGTAAATAGACATGAAAATATACTGATGTTGTGACCACCTCACACAACTGGATGCTGAAGAAGACACGCCAACAAAGTCTTCCTGTGGCTTTTGTTGTTGCACACACACACACACACACACACACACACACACACACATAAACACACAAACACACACACACACCCCTCAGGTGTACCTTTCCAGCCGAGCATTGTCCAGCACCTCTAGTCAGCAGATGTGACCCCTGAAGAGACCTTGGACAGGAAGACCTCAATAGGTGGCCCGAGGCTGCCAGCATCCAGCTGCAGGGTCACGACCTATTGAATGTTTTTATCCGCAAGTGTTTATCACCACCTGACTTGCACGAGGAGAGGAAGTTAGTTGGAGTGAAAGTACGACAGAGGAGTGGAGGACGTCCATAATGTTTCATTGGGAGTAAACATGACCAACGCCAGAAGGTGTTACTCAAACCAGAGAGATGATAACACTCATAACAATAATGGATTAGATTTTATAGCACTTTTCTGTCAACTCGATCAGTGTTTTTCGACCACTGTGCCGCGGCACACTAGTGTGCTGTGGGAGATGGTCTCATTTCACCTATTTGGGTTAAAAATATTTTGCAAACCAGTAATTATAGTCTGTATTGTTGTTGAGTGTCATTGCTGTCTAGAACTGGGCAGAGTAACCCTGTAATACTATTCCATATCAGTAGGTGGCAGCAGGTAGATAATTGCTTTGAAGATGTCGGAGGCAGAGTGCAGGTAAAAAGGTGTCTAATGCTTAAACCAAAAATAAACAAAAGGTAAGCGCCCTTAAAAAAAGCATTGAAGCTTAGGGAAGGCTATGCAGAACCAAATTAAAACTGAACTGGCTGCAAAGTCAACAAAAACAGAATGCTGGACGACAGCAAAGACTTACTGTGGAGCAATGATGGCGTCCACAAAGTACATCCCAACATGACATGACAATCAAGAATGGATAAAAACACCTGAAATATTCTTGTTTGCTAAAGCAAAGTAGATGCGGGGAATATCGCTCAAAGGAAGACATGAAACTGCTACAGGAAAATACTGAATAAAGAGAAAAAGCCACCAAAATAGGAGCCAGGCCAGTTGGGAGACATAGTCTTCCCAACGTGTCCTGGGTCTTCCCCGCGGCTCGACACCCGGCGGAGGAAACTCATTTGGGCCGCCTGTACTCGTGATCTTGTCCTTCCGGACATAACCCAAAGCTCATGACCATATAACCCTAAATTCTTGAGACTTTGCACTGGCTCCCCGTTTAATTTAAAATTTATTTTAAAATCTTGCTGTTTGCTTTTAAAACTTTGCAAGGACTGGCACCTCATTCTATCTCCGACCTCGTCCAAATTTGCACTCCTTGACGCGCCCTGAGGTCCGAGAGCCAGCTCCAGCTCCTGGTGCCCAAGACCAGACTTAAAACCGGGGAAGACAGGGGCCTAAAGTCTGGGACACTCCGCCCCTCCATGCTCCAACTGCTCCAACAGTGGACTCTTTTAAGTCTCGTCTTAAGAGACACTTTTATCCTCTGACGTTAAACACCACTCCTCTGTGTTGAAATTTTGATTTGTATTCATTGTTTTAATTGGTTCTACCCTTTACAATCATTTTCAATCATATTTATTTTTATATTGGTTTTATATTTAGGGGCCGATGTCCCTTTGGGACGGAGGACCTTATTGAATTTCTAAGGTTTTACTATTATTATTATTATGATTATTATTATTATTATTATCAAAACTTGTCATCAAGCTCAAGGACCTGGGTTTGAACTCAACCCTCTGTCAGTGAGTCCTGGACTTGCTGACAGGCAGACGATGAAACAGTTTTAATTACTACACCGGTTTGGATTTTATGAGGCTGCAAAGTACCGGTGCACTGTTGCAGTTGCGATAATGTTGTCCCAAGATGGTGGCCTCCTGCTCGACTTCCTGCTCAGACAAAACTGCCTCTAACTCACAGTAGAAATTTCATACTCACATGAAACAAAAACCTCTATGTAGGTCTCACTTAGACCTACATTTCATATACTGACAACTCCCAGCAAAAATCAACAGGAAGTTTGCAATTCCCCCTTCAAAACAAACGTTTTGTAAAAACCCGTCACCTTTTTTCAAACATTATCTCCTTTGAGCGCGTTTGTCGTGTTGGCTTCAAACTACCACAGGAGAGAGATTGAACCCTTCTGATTAAAAGTTGATGAAAGAGTTTTTATTACCTCTACGTAGGTCTCAGTTAGACCTATATTTCATACACTCATCAACAAAATCAACAGGAAGTTTGCAATTCCCACTTCAATACAAAAGTTGGCTAAAAAATTAGCTTTTTTTCAAACATTATCTCCTCTGAGGCCGTTTGGCGTTTCCACTTCTAATAAACACAGAAGAGAGATTGAACCCTTCTGATTAAAAGTTGATGAAACAGTTTTAATTACTACCCCGGTTTGGATTTTATGAGGCCGCAAAGTACCGGTGCGCTTTTGCAGTTGCGCTGATGTTGTCACTAGATGGTGGCTTCCTGCTCGACTTCCAGCTCAGACAAAACTATCTCTAACTCACTGTAGAAATTTCGTACTCACATGAAACAAAAACCTCTATGTAGGTCTCACTTAGACCTACATTTCCTATATTGACAACTCCCAGCAAAAATCAACAGGAAGTTTGCAATTCCCCCTTCAAAACAAAAGTTTTGTAAAAACCAGTCACCTTTTTAAACATTATCTCCTCTGAGCGCGTTTGTCGTGTTGGCTTCAAACGAACCCTTCTGATTAAAAGTTGATGAAAGAGTTTTTATTACCTCTACGTAGGTCTCAGTTAGACCTATATTTCATACACTCATATTTCCCAGTTAAAATCAACGGGAAGTTTGCAATTCCCCGTTCAATACAAAAGTTGGCAAAAAAAATTTGCTTTTTTTCAAACATCATCTCCTCTGAGGCCGTTTGTCATTTCCGCTTCTAATAAACACACAAGAGAGATTGAACCCTTCTGATTAAAAGTTGATGAAACAGTTTTAATTACTACCCCGGTTTGGATTTCATGAGGCCGCAAAGTACTGGTGCGCTGTTGCAGTTGCGCTAATGTTGTCACAAGATGGTCGCTTCCTGCTCGACTTCCTGCTCAGACAAAACTGCCTCTAACTCACTGTAGAAATGTCATACTCACATGAAACAAAAACCTCTATGTAAGTCTCACTGAGACCTATATTTCATAGTCTGACAACCTCCAGCTAAAATCAACAGGAAGTTTGCTGTTCCCCCTTCAATACAAAAGCTCCACTTTGTTCACCATGCATTAGAGTCTCAAAATGGCGGCACCAAGGCGACCTTATAAAATGCCCATGCCAATTTACAACTGTTATTACTATGAGACTGATGTACAACGGTGTATACAATTTTTTCTCTTGTGTAATAATCCATCCATCCATCTTCTACCGCTTATCCGGCCTTGGATTGCGGGGGCAGCAGCCAAAGCGGTCCCGTCCATCGCTGCTTGCAACTTTAATTATTTATTTATTTTTTGTTTTTATTCAGTCATTGGTGGAGCTAAGGATGATATTTGAATATTGTTTTTAATATCGTTGTGCAGTAATTTGGAAACATTGTTATTGTTTGAATGTGCGAGACAAATAAAGTGGATTGGATTTGATTGGGTGGTGGTAAGCTACATTTGTAGCCACAGCTGCTAATGTAGTCAATTTCAAAAAGGCGAGAAAAGTCCATCCATCCATTTCCTACCGCATATCCCTGTCAGGGTCACTGGAGCCTATCTCAGCTGCATTCGGGCGGAAGGTGGAGTACAACCTGGACAAGTCGCTACATCATCACAGATTGACAACATTCACACACTAATGACCATTTGGTGTTGCCAATCAACCTTTAAAAAACGGAATAGTTTTCTCCAGGGTTGACTAAGTAGTCTTCTTCTCCTCACACCATTGTTGCTTCACTGTGACACTGTGTTGCCCCCTGTGGAGTGGCAGGTGTACTGCACACCTCACCCACCCTAGTTGGAATAGTTCTATCAAGGCTGTGTGGGCGGGCCAGAGCCAGTGGACGTCAAGTGGGTCTGACATAATAGTGTGAGAGTCCAGTCCATAGCGGATCTAACATAATAGTGAGAGTCCAGTCCATAGTGGATCTAACATAATAGTGAGAGTCCAGTCCATAGTGGATCTAACATAATAGTGAGAGTCCAGTCCATAGTGGATCTAACATAATAGTGTGAGAGTCCAGTCCATAGCGGATCTAACATAATAGTGAGAGTCCAGTCCATAGTGGATCTAACATAATAGTGAGAGTCCAGTCCATAGTGGATCTAACATAATAGTGAGAGTCCAGTCCATAGTGGATCTAACATAATAGTGTGAGTCCAGTCCATAGTGGATCTAACATAATAGTGTGAGAGTCCAGTCCATAGTGGATCTAACATAATATTGTGAGAGTCCAGTCCATAGTGGATCTAACATAATAGTGTGAGAGTCCAGTCCATAGTGGATCTAACATAATAGTGTGAGAGTCCAGTCCATAGCGGATCTAACATAATAGTGAGAGTCCAGTCCATAGTGGATCTAACATAATAGTGAGAGAGTCCAGTCCATAGTGGATCTAACATAATAGTGTGAGAGTCCAGTCCATAGTGGATCTAACATAATAGTGTGAGAGTCCAGTCCATAGCGGATCTAACATAATAGTGTGAGAGTCCAGTCCATAGCGGATCTAACATAATAGTGAGAGTCCAGTCCATAGTGGATCTAACATAATAGTGAGAGAGTCCAGTCCATAGTGGATCTAACATAATAGTGTGAGAGTCCAGTCCATAGTGGATCTAACATAATAGTGTGAGAGTCCAGTCCATAGTGGATCTAACATAATAGTGAGAGTCCAGTCCATAGTGGATCTAACATAATAGTGTGAGAGTCCAGTCCATAGCGGATCTAACATAATAGTGAGAGTCCAGTCCATAGTGGATCTAACATAATAGTGAGAGAGTCCAGTCCATAGTGGATCTAACATAATAGTGAGAGTCCAGTCCATAGTGGATCTAACATAATAGTGAGAGTCCAGTCCATAGTGGATCTAACATAATAGTGAGAGTCCAGTCCATAGTGGATCTAACATAATAGTGAGAGTCCAGTCCATAGTGGATCTAACATAATAGTGAGAGTCCAGTCCATAGTGGATCTAACATAATAGTGAGAGTCCAGTCCATAGTGGATCTAACATAATAGTGAGAGTCCAGTCCATAGTGGATCTAACGTAATAGTGTGTGTATGTATGCACGTGTGTGTGTGTATGTGTGTGTACGTGTGTGTAAACATGTATCAAAGCCAGCCCTGTTAACACTTCCATCACATTCCTAAAATGGCTTCAAGTGTTTATTTTCTGATGACAAACTGTGGCTTCACTTGTCACTTGTTGATGAATTTAACACACACACACACACACACACACACACACACACACACACACACACACACACACATGCAGGCACACACACATGCACGCACACACGGAGGCGTACACACAAACACAGTGAGACGCAGTAGAAAAGCAGAAGAAAGAGTAAACAGAAGAGGACTTGGCGGTCCAATTAGCAAAGTCGTTATCACTATTGGGGACTTTGTCACATGTCCTCTTCATCACGTTGTTGAGCTGACAGAAGCTCACAAAAGTAAGTAAAAAGTCAATAATGGATTTTCCAAAATAATGACACCCGTGAAAAACCCTCCCACCAGAACTTTCTAATAACCAAAGTTCCTTGGGTGAATAATGTGAAGTCACTACACCGGTATGTTTTAGTGCTTTAATGCTGAGTTTACTGACAGATATAAATAAGAACTTGACACTACTTTATATTAGAAATGGCAACAGTGAAGGATGAATGTCACATAACAAGAATATAGAGGAAAAGAAGATTATCCACTACGGTGTTGGAACGGACTACAATGGCGGAAGCGCGCAAATTTTCAGGACTTATGCAGATCCCAAATACAGATCAGCAGGTACCAGAAATTAAGAAAATTTGCTTTTGCATTCTATTGTGCAACAAAACACCAATTAATATGTCTTACCTTACACACGCACCAAAATAATGTGAAGTGAATCATATTTATATAGCGCTTTTCTCTAGTGACTCAAAGCGCTTTTACATAGTGAAAGCCAATATCTATGTGACATTTCTAGCAGTGTGGGTGGCACTGGGAGCAGGTGGGTAAAGTGTCTTGCTCAAGGACACAACGGCAGTGACTAGGATGGCGGAAGCGGGAATCGAACCTGCAACCCTCAAGTTGCTGGCACGGCCGCTCTACCAAACGAGCTATACCTTCCCGATATGGCTCGGTTAATAATCCTATTTTGAAGCACATCTAGCGGTGTGGCTTCATAACTTACCAAAGTCCTACTAAAACATTTTCATGGATTTTTGAGCGCCGTATGTAATCTTGTATATTTTCAATGGAACATATAAAATGTTGGTGTTGTTTACTTGAGTTATATTGCACTCTACACATATTACTTATGTGTGACTGCCATCATATTGCATGTCTCTTATGTTTGCCTGCCATCTACTGATCACCCATATCATTTCACCATGTGCCAAATAAAATAAATTTGTGGTCAGTAAGCACAACCAGAATTGTTCGGGACGTCGTCGGTAGAGTGAGCGTTTTTTGTGCAAATAATCATTAACTTTAGAATTTGATGCCAGCAACACGTGACAAAAATGTTGGGAAAGGTGGCAATAAATACTGATAAAGTTGAGGAATGCTCATCAAACACTTATTTGGAACATCCCACAGGTGTGCAGGCTAATTGGGAACAGGTGGGTGCCATGATTGGCTATAAAAGCAGCTTCCATGAAATACTAAGTAATTCACAAACAAGGATGGGGTGAGGGTCACCAATTTGTAAGCAAATTGTCGAACAGTTTTAGAACAACATTTCTCAACGAGCTATTGCAAAGAATTTAGGGATTTTACCATCTACGGTCCATAAAATCATCAAAAGGTTCAGAGAATGTGGAGAAATCACTGCACATAAGCGATGATATTACGGACCGTTGATCCCTCAGGCGGTACTGTATCAAAAATCAACATCAATGTGTAAAGGATATCACCACATAGGCTCAGGAACACTTCAGAAAACCACTGTCAGTAACTAAAGTTGGTCGCTACATCTGTTATTGAAAATTAAAACTCTACTATGCAAAGCCAAACCCATTTATCAACAACACCCAGGAATGCCGCCGGCTTCACTGGGCCCGAGATCATCTAAGATGGACTGATGCAAAGTGGAAAAGGGTTCTGTGGTCTGACGAGTCCACATTTCAAATTATATTTGGAAACTGTGGACGTGGTGTCCTCCGGATCAAAGAGGAAAATAACCATCTGGATTGTTATAGGCGCAAAGTTCAAAAGCCAGCATCTGTGAAGTGAATTATATTTATATAGCGCTTTTCTCTAGTGACTCAAAGCACTTTACATAGTGACACCCAATATCTAAGTTACATTTAAACCAGTGTGGGTGGCACTGGGAGCAGGTGGGTAAAGTGTCTTGCCCAAGGACACAACGGCAGTGACTAGGATGGTGAAAGCGGGAATCGAACCTGCTACCCTCAAGTTGCTGACACGGCCACTCTACTAACCAAACTATACCGCCCAGCATGTGTGATGGTATGGGGGTGCATTAGTGCCCAAGGTATGGGTAACTTACACATCTGTGAAGGCACCATTAATGCTGAAAGGTACATACATGTTTTGGAACAACATATGCTGTCATCCAAGCAACGTTATCATGGACGCCCCTGCTTATTTCAGCAAGACAATGCCAAGCCTGTTACAACAGCATGGTTTCGTAATAAAAGAGTGCGGGTACTTTCCTGGCCCGCCTGCAGTCCAGACCTGTCTCCCATGGAAAATGTGCGGTGCATTATGAAGCGTAAAATAGGACAGCGGAGACCCCGGACTGTTGAAGGACTGAAGCTCTACATAAAACAAGAATGGGAAAGAATTCCACTTTCAAAGCTTCAACAATTAGTTTCCTCAGTTCCCAAACGTTTATTGAGTGTTGTTAAAAGAAAAGGTGATGTAACACAGTGGTGAACATGCCCTTTCCCAACTACTTTGGCACATGTTGCAGCCATGAAATTCTAATTATTAATAACAAAAAAAAATTATGAGTTTGAACATCAAATATGTTGTCTTTGTAGCATATTCAACTGAATATGGCTTGAAAAGGATTTGCAAATCATTGTATTCTGTTTATATTTACATCTAACACAATTTCCCAACTCATATGGAAACAGGGTTTGTACATTCAAACATTCTTCTTCACACTGCATTCATATATGCTACTTTTAAACTTTCATGCAGAGAGGGACATCACAACTAAAAGTGTATTTATGAAACAGTTATTGGCACAGTGGCACAAACATTCATGTCATTTCCAAAACAGAAAGTGCAAGATTGTCAGAGACATTTTAAAACAAGCTATGAGTGCACTTTTGTGCATGATGTCACTAAGATGACATATCAAAACAACACTACATTAAAGTGCACTTTTTACAACGCCTCTACAATAGTTTCAAACAAATAAAGTGCACTTTTGTGCATGATGTCACACAAGATATTTTAATAAGTGTCACATAAAAATGAGCTGCATAATAGGAAATCAAGGCTTCACGGTGGCAGAGGGGTTAGTGCGTCTGCCTCACAATACGAAGGTCCTGCAGTCCTGGGTTCAATTCCAGGCTGAGGATCTTTCTGTGTGGAGTTTGCATGTTCTCCCCGTGACTGCGTGGGTTCCCTCCGGGTACTCCGGCTTCCTCCCACCTCCAAAGACATGCAACTGGGGATAGGCCCCTCCCACCTCCAAAGACATGCACCTGGGGATAGGCCCCTCCCACCTCCAAAGACATGCACCTGGGGATAGGCCCCTCCCACCTCCAAAGACATGCACCTGGGGATAGGCCCCTCCCACCTCCAAAGACATGCACCTGGGGATAGGCCCCTCCCACCTCCAAAGACATGCACCTGGGGATAGGCCCCTCCCACCTCCAAAGACATGCACCTGGGGATAGGCCCCTCCCACCTCCAAAGACATGCACCTGGGGATAGGCTCCTCCCACCTCCAAAGACATGCACCTGGGGATAGGCCCCTCCCACCTCCAAAGACATGCACCTGGGGATAGGCCCCTCCCACCTCCAAAGACATGCACCTGGGGATAGGCCCCTCCCACCTCCAAAGACATGCACCTGGGGATAGGCTCCTCCCACCTCCAAAGACATGCACCTGGGGCTAGGCCCCTCCCACTTCCAAAGACATGCACATGGGGATAGGCCCCTCCCACCTCCAAAGACATGCACATGGGGATAGGCCCCTCCCACCTCCAAAGACATGCACCTGGGGATAGGCTCCTCCCACCTCCAAAGACATGCACCTGGGGATAGGCCCCTCCCACCTCCAAAGACATGCACCTGGGGATAGGCCCCTCCCACCTCCAAAGACATGCACCTGGGGATAGGCTCCTCCCACCTCCAAAGACATGCACCTGGGGATAGGCTCCTCCCACCTCCAAAGACATGCACCTGGGGATAGGCCCCTCCCACCTCCAAAGACATGCACATGGGGATAGGCCCCTCCCACCTCCAAAGACATGCACCTGGGGATAGGCCCCTCCCACCTCCAAAGACATGCACCTGGGGATAGGCTCCTCCCACCTCCAAAGACATGCACCTGGGGATAGGCTCCTCCCACCTCCAAAGACATGCACCTGGGGATAGGCCCCTCCCACCTCCAAAGACATGCACATGGGGATAGGCCCCTCCCACCTCCAAAGACATGCACCTGGGGATAGGCCCCTCCCACCTCCAAAGACATGCACCTGGGGATAGGCCCCTCCCACCTCCAAAGACATGCACCTGGGGATAGGCCCCTCCCACCTCCAAAGACATGCACCTGGGGATAGGCCCCTCCCACCTCCAAAGACATGCACCTGGGGATAGGCCCCTCCCACCTCCAAAGACATGCACCTGGGGATAGGCCCCTTGTACCTCCAAAGACATGCACCTGGGGATAGGCCCCTCCCACCTCCAAAGACATGCACCTGGGGATAGGCTCCTCCCACCTCCAAAGACATGCACCTGGGGATAGGCTCCTCCCACCTCCAAAGACATGCACCTGGGGATAGGTTGATTGGCAACACTAAATGGTCCCTAGTGTGTGAATGTTGTCTATCTGTGTTGGCCCTGCCATAAGATGGCAACTTGTCCAGGGTGTACCCCGCCTTCCGCCCGATTGTAGCTGAGTTAGGCGCCAGCGCCCCCCGTGACCCCGAAACGGAATAAGCGGTAGAAAATGGAATGGAATAGGAAATCAAACAGTGTATGTCCTTCCTGCGGACATGATCTCTTTTCGTTGTTGACAATTTTTTTCATACGGTGTTGATCTGTAAATGGTTGCCTTGGCATTTTGATGGCGTGGTACCGAACGGAGATGTTAACATGCGGAGTAAGCACTCTTCATTCTCTAGCGGGTGACTTTTCAAATGATGCTACACATTAGCAGCAATGCTACTTTTTGTAGCAACGCTTTTGCCCCACACTTGACATATTACGGTTGTCTGTTCAACATCTTCCCGCTTGAAGCCAAACCATCGCCAGACGATGGACCCCCTGCTGTTTTTCTTGGGAATTAATTCTTCTTCCTCCATTTTGTTACCAGATTGGCAACTTCTTCCTCTCGTATTACCACTCGCACCATAGCTAACGTTACCATTCCACTACCTCTCTGCTCCGTATGTAAGAAGGTGCGCTTGTTTAATGTCTCTGTGAGAAGGAGACAAGAAAGAGTGAGACGAGGCTATAGTAGTCATTTTCTATATCGCACAGAGACAAAAGCCGCCATATACGGAGAATATTCCATGTACGGCCCAGCCCTACATCCAACAACATTCAGGTATTTACATGTAACTCACACATTTTGTGTAATTATAACAATAATAAAACGTGATAAAATGCATTATTTACAAGACATAATTGACCCTGTTACACAAGCATAACTCATTTACCATTTATGACTTCATGAACCATAGGTCTTAACAGGAAATGCTGCAGGAGACCTTTGTTTCACTCCCAGTCCTGTGACTAGATTTAGATGTTTCATGCTCATCACACATGACATGTACTAAGCTGCAGCAGGGGGAATAAAAACCTGGATGTATACGTCTTCCCTGCGACCACACGTTGTTGTGTGTGTGTGTGTGTGTGTGTGTGTGTGTGTCCCAAAGGAGTGAGACTGCATGCATGGAGAGATAAAGAAGTTAGTCCAACAACTGCAAGGTTCCTCATGTGAAATATAGATTTATGTGAAGTACTGCTTTGATGCCAAATCTGTGGTGTGTTGTTGTTGTTGATGGTGCTTGTCTTTCAATAAAAAGGCAGTTAGTTGTTTCTACATATGAGTTGGGAAATGGTGTTAGATGTAAATATAAACAAAATACAATGATTTGCAAATCCTTTTCAACCCATATTCAGTTGAATATGCTACAAAGACAACATATTTGATGTTCAAACTCATACACATTTTATTTTTTGTGCAAATAATCATTAACTTTAGAATTTGATGCCAGCAACACGTGACAAAAGTTGGGAAAGGTGGCAATAAATACTGATAAAGTTGAGGAATGCTCATCAAACACTTATTTGGAACATCCCACAGGTGTGCAGGCTAATTGGGAACAGGTGGGTGCCATGATTGGCTATAAAAACAGCTTCCCAAAAAATGCACAAGAAAGGATGGGGCGAGGTACACCCCTTTGTCCACAACTGTGTGAGCAAATAGTCAAACAGTTTAAGAACAACATTTCTCAAAGTGCAATTGCAAGAAATTTAGGGATTTCAACATCTACGCTCCATAATATCATCAAAAGGTTCAGAGAATCTGGAGAAATCACTCCACGTAAGCGGCATGGCCGGAAACCAACACTGAATGACCGTGACCTTCCATCCCTCAGACGGCACTGTATCAAAAACCGACATCAATCTCTCAAGGATATCACCACATAGGCTCAGGAACACTTCAGAAAACCACTGTCACTAAATACAGTTGGTCGCTACATCTGTAAGTGCAAGTTAAAGCTCTACTATGCAAAGCAAAAGCCATTTATCAACAACATCCAGAAACGCCGACGGCTTCCTTGGGCCCTAGATCATCTAAGATGGACTGATGCAAAGTGGAAAAGTGTTCTGTGGTCTGACGAGTCCACATTTCAAGTAATTTTTGGAAATATTCCACATTGTGTCATCCGGACCAAAGGGGAAGCGAACCATCCAGACTGTTATCGACGCAAAGTTGAAAAGCCAGCATGTGTGATGGTATGGGGGTGCATTAGTGCCCAAGGCATGGGTAACTTACACATCTGTGAAGGCACCATTAATGTTAAAAGGTACATACAGGTTTTGTAACAACATAAGCTGCCATTTAAGCGCCGTCTTTTTCATGGACGCCCCTGCTTATTTCAGCAAGACAATGCCAAGTCACATTCAGCACGTGTTACAACAGCGTGGCTTTGTAAAAAAAGAGTGCGGGTACTTTCCTGGCCCGCCTGCAGTCCAGACCTGTCTCCCATGGAAAATGTGTAGCGCAATATGAAGCGTAAAATACGACAGCGGAGACTCTGGACTGTTGAAGGACTGAAGCTCTACATAAAACAAGAATGGGAAAGAAATCCACTTTCAAAGCTTCAACAATTAGTTTCCTCAGTTCCCAAACGTTTATTGAGTGTTGTTCAAAGAAAAGGTGATGTAACACAGTGGTGAACATGCCCTTTCCCAACTACTTTGGCACGTGTTGCAGCCATGAAATTCTAATTATTAAAAATTATGAGTTTGAACATCAAATATGTTGTCTTTGTAGCATATTCAACTGAATATGGGTTGAAAAGGATTTGCAAATCATTGTATTCTGTTTATATTTACATCTAACACCATTTCCCTACTCATATGGAAACTGGGTTTGTAGTTTCCAGGGTCAAGGCCATATAATACCACTGTCCTAGTTCTCACTAGTAACAGCCATGGTTAGATCATTTCTCACCTGTTTCCTTTCAACACTTAGCAGCTCTTATTCCTACGATGAAGATATCTTCTAGTTCACTAAACATCCTGCCCACAACTTAGTTCAAATGTGTTTTAGCACAATTGCTCCGTCCTTGCTCTCCACAATGAATCCCCCACTGGTGTCTGGTTGTGTCTAAGGAGCCCAGTCTAGATTTTACTCATCCTTCCCCAGCGTTTACCTTTTACAGGATGGCGACCCATCAGCGTTCCTGTTCTGTAACCCTGTACACTGTTTCTTTGTCCAATCTTGAATGGGTTTGTGTAGAAAATAAAGTTTTGTTGTACTTGTGCAATGACAATAAAGACCTACCTGCCTGTTTGAAACAGGCAGTTGTGTAGCCTTCTCTTGAGAGGACAAACCTCCACCTCGCTGTTCTTGTATCCAAATGTTTTTAGAAAGTAGTGACAAAGTCCTTAGTCTCTGCTTTTAGACAGACATCATATATTTGATGAATATCAGTCAGCTGCATTCCACAGAAACAGCTCTTGTCAGGATCTCCAATGGCAGTCTGACAGCGAGGCAGGGCACGCCATAGCCTGGCCCAAGATGGCGGCAAGGAGGCGTGGACGGCGAGCGAGCGGCGAGGCAGGGCGCCGGGAGCAACGCCGTAATCAAGATCAGGTGTGTAGATCGCGCACCTGGGGACAATTATGTAATCCTCTCGCACTGTATACAAGGGCGACAGCCGTGAACGTCAGAGAGAGAGGCGGAGAGACGAGAAGGAGCCAAAGGGAAGCTGACACTGAGAGAGAGAAACTGTGAGCGCAATAGAGGCGACGAGGCCCGAAGAAGAAAGGCAAGCGGAAGAGCGAGCGGCAGACGGTGCAGCTGAAAAGCAGTGTTTATTGAAAATAAAGAAGTCTAAACATGCCCGCAAGCTATGTCCTTCCTTGACGGTCCTTGGAACCCGCACGACGGCTTGAGAAGTCTGTCACAACATAATAACAACATCCGATGCTGCTAAATGTTGAATAACGGTTCTGGTTGATCTTTGACACTGGTGGTCATCCCATCCTGGTAGACTGGCTGGGGGACCGGGTGGGGATTTCAAGGACAGCCTCCCTAAGGTTTAAATAGGACATGGCTTTTGCTGCACATACATTAGAGTCCGCCCCCTCTCGTACGAGGTGTGCCCCAGGGTTCAGTTTTGGGATCTTTCCAGAGATGTCATTAGGAATTGTGCACGCCTTTGAACTTCAGTTATAGTTCTCTTTTAACTCTGATAGGAAACACAAAATTGATACACTATATTGCCTAAAGTATTTGGCCACCTGCCTTGACTCACATACTGTATGAACTTCAAGTGCCATCCCATAGAATTGTCCAAAATGTTTTGGTATCCTGGAGCATTCAAAGTTCCGTTCACTGGAAGTAAGCGGCCAAGCCCAACTCCTGAGAAGCAACCCCACAACATGAATTGATGAACGCGGACTTAAACAAGTTGAATAACTTATTGGGGTGTTACTATTTAGTGGTCAATTGTACAGAACATGTACTGTACTGTGCAATCTACTAATAAAAGTTTCAATCAATCAAACCATAATTCCTCCTCCACCAAATTTCACACTCGGCACAATGCAGTCCGAAATGTAGCGTTCTCCTGGCAACCTCTAAACCCAGACTGGTCCAACAGATTGCCAGATGGAAAAGCGTGATTCATCAGTTAAAAAAACTCATGTATATACTCTAGCCTTTAAATAGACCCCCTTTTTAGACCAGTTGATCTGCTGTTCCTCCTCTGCCCCCCTCTCCCTTGTGGAGGGGGGCAGAGGAGGTTTCGGTTTGCTTTCGGTCTCCCCTAGAGGGGGGGAGGGGTTGCCCACATATGCGGTCCTCTCTAAGGTTCCTCATAGTCATTCACATACACATCCCACTGGGGTGAGTTTTTCCTTGCCCTTACGTGGGCTCTGTACCACGGATGTCGTTGTGGCTTGTGCAGCCCTTTGAGACACTTGTGATTTAGGGCTATATAAAATAAACATTAAATGATTGGTTAAAGTGCACTTTTTGTACAGAACGCCACTACAATAGTTTCAAACAAATAAAGAGCACTTTTGTGCATGATGTCACACAAGATATTTCAATAAGTGTCTAATAAAAATGAGCTGCAAAATAGGAAATCAAATAGTGTATGTCCTTCACTTTGTGGTAGGTTCCTGCAAAGGTTATCTCCTTTTGTTGTTGACTATTTGTTTCATACAGTATTGATCTGGAAATTGCTGCGTCGGCTTTTTTTTTTGGGTGGCACCGAACGGAGATGTTGACATGCAGAGTTTCAAGCACTCTTCATTCTCTAGCGGGTGACTTTTCAAATGATGCTACTAATTCATACTTGCCAACTTTGAGACCTCCGAATTCGGGAGATGGGGTTTGGTGGTTGCGGTGGTGTATATTCATGTATATTGTAGCGTCCCGGAAGAGTTAGTGCTGCAAGGGTTTCTGGGTATTTCTTCTGTTGTGTTTATGTTGTGTTACGGTTCGGATGTTCTCCCGAAATGTGTTAGTGGTTCTTGTTTATTGTGGCTTCACAGTGTGGCGCATATTTGTAACAGTGTTAAAGTTGTTTATACGGCCACCCTCAGTGTGACCTGTGTGGCTGTTGATCAAGTATGTCTTGCAGTCGCTCAGTACGTCTACAGAAGCCAAATACAACATGTGGCAGAGCTGGAACGGTGTTAGTATGGAGGTAAAGTGGACGTGACGAAAGGGTTGTAGAGGACGCTAAAGGCAGTGCCTTTAAGACACGCCCCAATATTGTTGTGTGGGTGGAAATTGGGAGAAATTTGGGAGAATAGTTGCCCAGGGAGATTTTCGGGAGGGGCACCGGAAAAATCGGGAGGGTTGGGAAGTATGTCCTAATTAGCAGTGCTAACACGTTTGCCGCGTACTTGACATATTATGGTTGTCTGTTCGACATCTTCCCGCTTGAAGCCAAACCACCGCCAGACGATGGACCTCCTGTTGTTTTTTCCTTGGGAATTACATAAATACATACACAGATCTTTATTGTCATTGCACAAGTACAAGGAAACTTTGTTCTCAGCACAAACCCGTTCAAGATGAGACAAAGAAACAGTGTACAGGGTTACAGAACAAGAACGCTGATGGGTCGCCACCAGGCGTCCCGTAAAAGATGGGGAAAAAGGTAAAACGCTGGGGAAGTATGAGTAAAAAATACAATCTAGACTGGGCTCCTAAGGGGGAAAAAACCTCCATAGCAAAGCACATATACATTTTAGGACGTACATCTCCAGATATCTAGCAACAGAGGGAAGGGAGTGCGGGGTCATGGTGGTAGGTCGCAGCTCTCAGGCTCTGACCATTTAATTCTTCTTCCTCCATTTGTTAGCAGATTCCCACCTTCTTTCTCTCGTATTACCACTCGCACCGCTCCGTAGCACCACTTGTCACAGCTAACGTTATACCCATGCCGCTACCTGTCTGCAGCTCGCCTGACAGTATGTGACGTATGTAAGAAGGTGCGCTTGTTTTATGTCTTTGTGAGAAGGAGAGACAAGAAAGAATGAGAGGAGCCTGTAGTGTAATGCCCGCAGCTAAAAGCAACTGTGTGAGAAGGTATAGCATTAAAAGATTACAGTTGGTACAAAATGCGGCTGCTAGACTTTTGACAAGAACAAGAAAGTTTGATCACATTACGCCTGTACTGTATATACCTTTATATACATATATACATACATATATACCTATACTGTATATACCTTTATATACATATATACATACATATATACATACATATATACCTATACTGTATATACCTTTATATACATATATACATACATATATACCTATACTGGCTCACCTGCACTGGCTTCCTGTGCACTTAAGATGTGACTTTAAGGTTTTACTACTTACGTATAAAATACTACACGGTCTAGCTCCATCTTATCTTGCCGATTGTATTGTACCATATGTCCCGGCAAGAAATCTGCCTTCAAAGGACTCCGTCTTATTAGTGATTCCCAAAGCCCAAAAAAAGTCTGCGGGCTATAGAGCGTTTTCCGTTCGGGCTCCAGTACTCTGGAATGCCCTCCTGGTAACAGTTCGAGATGCTACCTCAGTAGAAGCATTTAAGTCTCACCTTAAAACTCATTTGTATACTCTAGCCTTTAAATAGACTCCCTTTTTAGACCATTTGATCTGCCGTTTCTTTTCTTTTTCTTCTATGTCCCACTCTCCCGTGTGGAGGGGGTCCGGTCCGATCCGGTGGCCATGTACTGCTTGCCTGTGTATCGGCTGGGGACATCTCTGCGCTGCTGGTCCGCCTCCGCTTGGGATGGTTTCCTGCTGGCTCCGCTGTGAACGGGACTCTCGCTGCTGTGTTGGATCCGCTTTGGACTGGACTCTCGCGACTGTGTTGTATCCATTGTGGATTGAACTTTCACAGTATCATGTTAGACCCGCTCGACATCCATTGCTTTCCTCCTCTCCAAGGTTCTCATAGTCATCATTGTCACCGACGTCCCACTGGGTGTGAGTTTTCCTTGCCCTTATGTGGGCCTACCGAGGATGTCGTGGTGGTTTGTGCAGCCCTTTGAGACACTAGTGATTTAGGGCTATATAAGTAAACATTGATTGATTGATTGATCACCATATAATCATTTTCTGTATCGCACAGAGACCATATATCGCCCAGCCCTGCTAGAGGGGAGATGATGATTGTTTGCAAAGGTTGTTAGACGGAGGGCAATCAAGCACTGGAGCACATTCTTCCAGCAGATCAAGCCATGTTTGCTCACTGTGCTGCAATAATGGAGCCACACTTGACCTTTGACTCCGACGAGGGACGGCGAGTCCGAACAAAGCAAAGACAAAAAGCAAAAGCATGTTGCCTCCTTTCCTCTGCGCCGCTATCGATTTGCAGGCCGTAAATCCATCCCCGGCACTCTTGTTTTCATCTCAACCCCCACCCCGAGGTGCTCGGGAGACCAGCCAGTCAAGAAGATGAAAGTTCAAGTTCCACCTGCACCTGAGTGGGCGGGTCATCAGTCCCTTAATCACATCAGCCATGTTGACTCTTCATTTATCTCTCCTGCCAGTTAGTGTCACTCTTCTTCCCGTCCACACAACTCCATGACCTCCACCATCTAGCTCGCCAGCCGACACTTTATTTGCAGGACACAACATCAAGTGCTCGGATTCTGGAGGGTCTGTTTAAGTAGGAACATATGGATGGAATACAATTGAAGATTAGAATTGACTTTATTGTCATTTATTTTTATATATATATATATATATATATATATGCACACCCCGTTTCCATATGAGTTGGGAAATGGTGTTAGATGTAAATATAAACAGAATACAATGATTTGCAAAACCTTTTCAAGCCATATTCAGTTGAATATGCTACAAAGACAACATATTTGATGTTCAAACTCATCATTTTCTTTTTCAAATAATAATTAGAATTTCATGGCTGCAACACGTGCCAAAGTAGTTGGGAAAGGGCATGTTCACCACTGTGTTACATCACCTTTTCTTTTAACAACACTCATTAAACGTTTGGGAACTGAGGAAACTAATTGTTGAAGCTTTGAAAGTGGAATTCTTTCCCATTCTTGTTTTATGTAGAGCTTCAGTCCTTCGACAGTCCGGGGTCTCCGCTGTTGTATTTTACGCTTCACACATTTTCCATGGGAGACAGGTCTGGACTGCAGGCGGGCCAGGAAAGTCACCGCACTCTTTTTTTTACGAAGCCACGCTGTTGTAACATGTGCTGAATGTGACTTGGCATTGTCTTGCTGAAATAAGCAGGGGCGTCCATGAAAAAGACGGCGCTTAGATGGCAGCAGATGTTGTTCCAAAACCTGTATGTACCTTTCAGCATTAATGGTGCCTTCACAGATGTGTAAGTTACCCATGCCTTGGGCACTAATACACCCCCATACCATCACACATGCTGGCTTTTACACTTTGCGTCTATAACAATGCGGATGATTATTTTCTTCTTTGTTCCGGAGGACACCACGTCCACAGTTTCCAAATATAATTGGAAATGTGGACTCGTCAGACCACAGGACACTTTTCCACTTTGCATCAGTCCATCTTGGATGAGCTCAGGCAGAGTTTCTGGGTGCTGTTGATAAATGGGTTTGGCTTTGCATTGTAGAGTTTTAACTTGCACTTACAGATGTAGTGACCAACCGTAATTACTGACAGTGGTTTTATGAAGTGTTCCAGAGCCCATGTGGTGATATCCTTTACACACTGATGTCGGTTTTTGATGCAGTACCGCCTGAGGGATCAAAGGTCTGTAATATCATGGCTTCCGTGCAGTGATTTCTCCAGATTCTCTGAACTTTTTGATGATTTTACGGACCGTCGATGGTAAAATCCCTAAATTCCTTGCAAAAGCTTGTTGAGAAATGTTGTTCTAAAACTGTTCGACAATTTGCTTACAAATTAGTGACCCTCACCCCATCCTTGTTTGTGAATTACGTAGCATTTCATGGAAGCTGCTTTTATACCCAAGCATCACCTGTTCCCAATTAGCCTGCACACCTGTGGGATGTTCCAAATAAGTGTTTGATGAGCATCCCTCAACTTTATCAGTATTTATTGCCACCTTTCCCAACTTCTTTGTCACGTGTTGCTGGCATCAAATTCAAAAGTTTCTGATTATTTGCAACAACAAAATAATGTTTATGAGTTTGAACATCAAATATGTTGTCTTTGTAACATATTCAACTGAATATGGCTTGAAAAGGATTTGCAAATCATTGTATTCTGTTTATATTTACATCTAACACCATTTCCCAACTCATATGGAAACTTTTTTTTTCCTTCTTGTAAAGTGCATTTTTATGTGATGGTGCAGAGAAGAATGCTACACTGGAGTCTGTCGTCTTTAAATGTCTTCCATTCTTCTTTGAAGAATAGAAGGATGTGATTGAAGTCTTGGCCAGGTTCCACAGAGAAGGTATTAAAGTCCTCCTCTGGGACTACTTCCATGTGGACACCCTCCCAGCTGGCAGGAGTCAAAGCCCTTTGACCCACTCTGATATCAGGAGGCTTTTCTGGCGTGTCAGCTTGATGGATGTGACTATTTCCCAGCATGCAGTGGGTGAGTTCACACGAGCGGGAGGAGGGAAGCCGATGCAGACGACGAGGTGATGGAATGTTCTGGGCTCCCTATCTGATTCTGCTCTGCGTAATGAGTAGAAAACTCGGACGACGTTGAGGCTCAGCTGTATTTTTAAAAGGCAATTTAGACCCGCCCACAAAGGAAGGACTGCGTTTCTTTTGCTGGCGAGATAAAATGGGGGGAAAAAAGGAGTCGTACAGTATCTACTCTCAGTGAAAGTGATTGGAAAAGATTGCCTGTCACGTCTATGGGATCATGTTTTGTTTTGGTCAAGTTCGGTTTTGTTTTTTTTGGGACATTAAGTTCCTGTTCCTGCACTTCCTTTTTTGTTTTATTACCATAGCAACTCATTAGTTTTCACCTTTGCACTTATCATGGCCATTATTTAAACCTGCAGTTGCCAGGTGGTCTGCCTGGCGACTTTGCCTCAACTCCCTACATGCCCATGCCTTTGGGACATTAAGTTCCTGTTCCTGCACTTCCTTGTTTGTTTTATTACCATAGCAACTCATTAGTTTTCACCTTTGCACTTATCATGCCCATTATTTAAACCTGCAGTTGCCAGGTGGTCAGCCTGGCGACTTTGCCTCAACTCCCTACATGCCCATGCCTTTGGGACATTAAGTTCCTGTTCCTGCACTTCCTTGTTTGTTTTATTACCATAGCAACTCATTAGTTTTCACCTTTGCACTTATCATGGCCATTATTTAAACCTGCAGTTGCCAGGTGGTCAGCCTGGCGACTTTGCCTCAACTCCCTACATGCCATGCCTGTTAACCACACTGTCCATAGTTTCCCTCCTGCCCATGCCACGTAAGTTTTTGGGGTTCTTTTTATGTCACAGTTATTGAGTTTTGTTTTTTAGTGCTGTTTTTTGTTGAATAGCAAAGTTTTGTACTTCCGCCCTCGTGCGCGCCTTTTGTTTGCTTCCTTTTTGTAGTTTGTTAGTTGAAGAAATAAATATGTACTTACATTCACGTCTTGCTCGTGCCAACTTTCCTTTGCCTCGGAAAAACAAACCACCTCATGGACTTTGTTTACAACGACGGTATAGCTCGGTTGGTAGAGTGGCCGTGCCAGCAGCTTGAGGGTTGCAGGTTCGATCCCCGCCTCCGCCATCCTAGTTACTGCCGTTGTGTCCTTGGGCAAGACACTTTACCCACCTGCTCCCAGTGCCACCCACACTGGTTTGAATGTAACTTAGATATTGGGTTTCACTATGTAAAACGCTTTGAGTCACTAGAGAAAAAGCACTATATAAATATAATTCACTTCACTTCACATGACATCCGTACACTATAAAGGGTCAGATTGGACAATATTAAATAAATAAAGGAATACTCAAATATGCCGTTATTGTATTTTGAGTGAAATATTTATTTGTTAGGACGCGCCTGCTGACTTTGCTGAAGTAAATAAATAAATCATGAACCATATAGATCAGGGGTTGGCAACCCCAAATGTTGAAAGAGCCATATTGGAGCAAAAATACAAAAACAAACATGTCTGGAGCCGCAAAAAAATAAAAGCCATATTACATACATAGTGTGTCATGAGATATAAATTGAATTAAGAGGACTTAAAGGAAACCAAATGAGCTCAAATATAGCAACAAATGAGACATAATGATGCAATATGTACATATAGCTAGCCTGAATAGCATGTTAGCATCGATTAGCTTGCAGGGACCAAATATGTCTGATTAGCACTCCACACAAGTCAATAACATCAAAAGTTTGGTGGACAAAAAAAGAAGTGGCATAAAACACGTCTTAGAAAGTCGGAGAAAGTTATACATGTAAACAAACTAGGGTGAGTTCAAGGACCGCCAAAATTAGTAGGACAAAACGGCGCTCGCCAAATATTAGAATCAGTGAAGCATGTTTAATATAAACAGTGTGCTTTATAACAATTAGGGAGCTTTGTGTCATGTTTGTCCTCCTACAGAAACCAAATTAAAACAAAAAATATGTTTTTTTTCCCCCTCATCATTTCCATTTTTCATATATTTTTGAAAAAGCTCCAGAGAGCCACTAGGGCGGCGCTAAAGAGCCGCATGCAGCTCCAGAGCCGCGGGTTGCCGAACCCTGATGTAGATGTATCCATCCATCCATCTTCTTCCGATTATCCAAGGTCGGGGCGCGGGGGCAACAGCCTAAGCAGGGAAGCCCAGACTTCCCTCTCCCCAGCCACTTGGTCCAGCTCCTCCCGGGGGATACCAAGGCGTTCCCAGGCCAGCCGGGAGACATAGTCTTCCCAACGTGTCCTGGGTCTTCCCCGTGGCCTCCTACCGGTCGGACATGCCCGAAACACCTCCCTAGGGAGGCGTTCGGGTGGCATCCTGACCAGATGCCCGAACCACCTCATCTGGCTCCTCATATATATATATATATATATATATATATATATATATATATATATATATATATATATATATATATATATATATATATATATATATACTAAGTTAAAGTACCAATGATAGTCACACACACACTAGGTGTGACGAAATTATCCTCTGCATTTGACCCATCACCCTTGATCACCCCCTGGGAGGTGAGGGGAGCAGTGAGCAGCAGCGGTGGCCGCGCCCGGGAATAATTTTGGGTGATTTAACCCCCAATTCCGACCCTTGACTGAGTGTCAAGCAGGGAGGTAACGGGTCCCATTTTTAAAGTCTTTGGTATGACTCGGCCGGGGTTTGAACTCACAACCTACCCATCTCAGGGCGGACACTCCAACCACTAGGTATATATATATATATATATATGATAGATCAGAAAGACATATGAAAAAATGAGCACTATATTCACATCTCAAAATACTGTATGCATGCAGACACACGCACAAAAACACGCACACAAACACACTCACTCACGCGCACGCACACACACACACACACACACACACGCACACACACACACACACACATTGCAAGATGGCAAGATGCTGCAGATCGTGCCCTAGGGAGGGAGCGCATATTTCACGGCCGTATACAAAGTGACAAATATTTATTTGAACGCTTTATGCTACATCAGCGGTCCCCCCTTTCTTAAACTTATGTTTTTGAACGCTTTATGCTACCTCAGCAGTCCCCCCTTTCTAAACTTATGTTTTGACATGCTGTATTTCCCCCGCGGGATAACACGAATTTCTCTTTGGTAATCTGTTTGTGTTTTTTCCGTGCGTTTGATGGTCGGCTTTTCCGCCGGAATTGTGCCCTTATATGGGGAATTAAAGGCGTTTACCAATGCAAATTATGGAATTAAGGGTGTTTACTTATGCATATTAGGGAAATAAGGGCGTGTTGATATGCAAATTACGGTAGACACGTACGCGCTAACCATTTCAGCAACTTAAGAACAATTTGGCCGTTTAAGAACACGTCATGAATTTGAATGGAATCCTCTTATCTTATCTGTGCAGTAATCTATTTATTCATATCTGCACCTTATTGCTCTTTTATCCTACACTAGCATGAGCTAATGCAAAAAAAATTCCGTTCTTATCTGTACTGTAAAGTTCAACTTTGAATGACAATAAAAGGAAGTGTAACTCCATGTCCAAGTCTTAGGAAATCACTTGGGAATGAATGGGTGTTATGTCTTTGTGATCATGTTTTGTTTAGTTGTGTTATGTTACTTCAAGACTGTTTTATTTTAGATATGTAATCCTCCATGTTAAAAGTGCAAGCGAGAGGAAACAAATAAACGATCGCTGCTCACTCTTGCTGCTTGTTGTCACTTCTTCTGCAGCCGAGTAGTCGCAAGAAGGATCACTAGCGCCCTCTACCACCAGGAGGCGGGAGTCATTGAATTACTTATATTTGACACACGCAGCTACGGTATATTAATAAAACATAGCTGCTTACTTTTCCTTTTTAGCATATTCAATAGCTTGGGAATGGATGTTCCTCCATGCTGTCCCCTGAGCTAAAAAGGATTTTGACCTATAAGACGTGAAAACGGAATAAAACACAGAGTTCTTCTTCACGATGTTCAGACCTGAGTGGGACTGACTCATGTTTATCTGCGACACCTCCTCTGCACGCCGGCCTTCTTGCTCCCACAACACGCCACTAATTGCTTTTAAAGCTTCCATTAGGGGGCCTCACTCCCTCGGCATTGGCTAAGAAGACGTGCTAAACTTGATAAACGCATCCGATTGCCCGAAAAGTTGGACAAAGGACAAAACAAACGTGTCTGGGGGCGACGCGGGAGTCGATGTCTATTCAATCAGTGGGAGACGTTTCCTGCTTCTAACAGGAAGGGATTGCTTCTAATGCTTCCTCTTTCAATTCTGCACATTAGGACAATGAAGACCGTGTGTGTGTGTGTGTGTGTGTGTGTGTGTGTGTGTGTGTGTGTGTGTGTGTGTGTGTGTGTGTGTGTGTGTGTGTGTGTGTGTGTGTGTGTGTGTGTGTGTGTGTGTGTGTGTGTGTGTTTGTGTTCTTGTATTTCTACCCTTCTTGAGACATGAAGAAGGAAAAGTATCTTCCATATGAGGAGGGGTGAACAAGTGATGACATAAATCATGGTCCCAATAACATTGCATCCAATAGAGAGCCAAATACTAGAGACCGTGAACATTGCTCCAAAGTCGGGATTTTTGGTTGATTGAATGTGCATACAAAAGATGTAAGACAAGCCACATGTGACCATAGTTTGAACAAATACACTATTGTACTAAGACTATAGAGGCCATCAACAGTAACATTTTGACTTGTCATAAATTTGCCAAGTGATATTCCGATTACGATTATAATATTGCCAAAATGTTAAAGTTTTCTTCCAATTTTGCGACTTTTGTAGAGTAAAATTCCAACTTTTATCATAATATTGCAGAACTGTTCAGTTTTTCTTGTAAAATTTTGTCTTGCGTTGAATAAAATGATGACTTTTATTATGATACCGCCAAAATTTGGAAGTTTTCTTACAAAATTGTGACTTTTGTGGAGTAAAATTCCCACTTTTATCATAATATTGAACAAATGTTCAGTTTTTCTTGTAACATTTTGACTTCATAAAAACGCCAAAATTTTAAGCTTTTCTTGTAAAATGTGCGACTTTTGTGAAGTAAAATTCCAACTTTTATCATAATATTGCACAAATGTTTAGTTTTTCTTGTAAAATTTTGACTTGCGTTGAATAAAATGATGACTTTTATTATAATACTGCCAAAATTCTGAAGTTTTCTTACAAAATTGTGACTTTTGTGGAGTAAAATTCCCACTTTTATCATAATATTGCACAAATGTTTAGTTTTGCTTGTAAAATTTTGACTTGCGTTGAGGAAAATGATGACTTTTATTATAATACTTCCAGAATTCTTAAGTTTTCTTACAAAATGTGACTTTTGTGCCGTAAAATGATGACCAGTTTCATAAAAACGCCAAAATTTTAAGCTTTTCTTGTAAAATGTGCGACTTTTGTGAAGTAAAATTCCAACTTTTATCATAATATTGCACAAATGTTAAGTTTTTCTTGTAAAATTTTGACTTGCGTTGAATAAAATGATGACTTTTATTATAATACTGACAAAATTCTCAAGTTTTCTTAGAAAATTGTGACTTTTGTGGCGTAAAATGATGACCAGTTTCATAAAAACGCCAAAATTTTAAGCTTTTCTTGTAAAATGTGCGACTTTTGTGAAGTAAAATTCCAACTTTTATCATAATATTGCACAAATGTTAAGTTTTTCTTGTAAAATTTTGACTTGCGTTGAATAAAATGATGACTTTTATTATAATACTGACAAAATTCTCAAGTTTTCTTAGAAAATTGTGACTTTTGTGGAGTAAAATGACGACCCTTTTCATAAAAACGCCAAAATTTTAAGCTTTTCTTGTAAAATTTGTGACTGTTATTGAGTAAAATTCCAACTTTTATCATAATATTGCACAAATGTTCAGTTTTTTTGTGAAATTTTGACTTGCGTTGAGTAAAATGATTAATTTTATTATAAAACTGCCAAAATTCAAAAGTTTTCTTACAAAATTGTGACTTTTGTGGAGTAAAATGACGACCCGTTTGATAAAAATGCCAAAAATGTAAGCTTTTCTTGTAAAATGTGCGACTTTTGTGAAGTAAACTTCCAACTTTTATCATAATATTGCACAAATGTTTTGTTTTTCTTGTAAAATTTTGACTTGCGTTGAATAAAATGATGACTTTTATTATGATACCGCCAAAATTTGGAAGTTTTCTTACAAAATTGTGACTTTTGTGGAGTAAAATTCCCACTTTTATCATAATATTGCACAAATGTTCAGTTTTGCTTGTAAAATTTTGACTTGCGTTGAGGAAAAGGATGACTTCTATTATAATACTGCCAGAATTCTTAACTTTTCTTATAAAATTGTGACTTTTGTGGAGTAAAATGACGACCCTTTTCATAAAAACGCCAAAATTTTAAGCTTTTCTTGTAAAATGTGCGACTTTTGTGAAGTAAAATTCCAACATTACCATAATATTGCACAAATGTTGAGTTTTTCTTGTAAAATTTTGACTTGCTTTCAATAAAATGATGACTTTTATTATAATACTGGCAAAATTCTGAAGTTTTCCTACAAATTTGTGACTTTTGTGGAGTAAAATTCCCAATTTTATCATAATATTGCACAAATGTTCAGTTTTTATTGTAAAATTTTGACTTGCGTTGAGGAAAATGATGACTTTGATTATAATACTGCCAAAATTCAGAAGTTTCTTACAAAATTGTGACTTTTGTGGAGTAAAATTCCAACTTTTATCATAATATTGCAAAAATGTTAAGTTTTTCTTGTAAAATTTTGACTTGCGTTGAATAAAATGATGACTTTTATTATAATACTGACAAAATTCTCAAGTTTTCTTACAAAATTGTGACTTTTGAGGAGTAAAATTACGACCCGTTTCATAAAAACGCCAAAATTTTTAACTTTTCTTGTAAAATGTGCGACTTTTGTGAAGTAAACTTCCAACTTTTATCATAATATTGCACAAATGTTTTGTTTTTCTTGTAAAATTTTGACTTGCGTTGAATAAAATGATGACTTTTATTATGATACCGCCAAAATTTGGAAGTTTTCTTACAAAATTGTGACTTTTGTGGAGTAAAATTCCCACTTTTATCATAATATTGCACAAATGTTCAGTTTTGCTTGTAAAATTTTGACTTGCGTTGAGGAAAAGGATGACTTCTATTATAATACTGCCAGAATTCTTAACTTTTCTTATAAAATTGTGACTTTTGTGGAGTAAAATGACGACCCTTTTCATAAAAACGCCAAAATTTTAAGCTTTTCTTGTAAAATGTGCGACTTTTGTGAAGTAAAATTCCAACATTACCATAATATTGCACAAATGTTGAGTTTTTCTTGTAAAATTTTGACTTGCTTTCAATAAAATGATGACTTTTATTATAATACTGGCAAAATTCTGAAGTTTTCCTACAAATTTGTGACTTTTGTGGAGTAAAATTCCCAATTTTATCATAATATTGCACAAATGTTCAGTTTTTATTGTAAAATTTTGACTTGCGTTGAGGAAAATGATGACTTTGATTATAATACTGCCAAAATTCAGAAGTTTCTTACAAAATTGTGACTTTTGTGGAGTAAAATTCCAACTTTTATCATAATATTGCAAAAATGTTAAGTTTTTCTTGTAAAATTTTGACTTGCGTTGAATAAAATGATGACTTTTATTATAATACTGCCAAAATTCTGAAGTTTTCTTACAAAATTGTGACTTTTGTGGAGTAAAATTCCCACTTTTATCATAATATTGCACAAATGTTCAGTTTTGCTTGTAAAATTTTGACTTGCGTTGAGGAAAAGGATGACTTCTATTATAATACTGCCAGAATTCTTAACTTTTCTTATAAAATTGTGACTTTTGTGGAGTAAAATGACGACCCTTTTCATAAAAACGCCAAAATTTTAAGCTTTTCTTGTAAAATGTGCGACTTTTGTGAAGTAAAATTCCAACATTACCATAATATTGCACAAATGTTGAGTTTTTCTTGTAAAATTTTGACTTGCTTTCAATAAAATGATGACTTTTATTATAATACTGGCAAAATTCTGAAGTTTTCCTACAAATTTGTGACTTTTGTGGAGTAAAATTCCCAATTTTATCATAATATTGCACAAATGTTCAGTTTTTATTGTAAAATTTTGACTTGCGTTGAGGAAAATGATGACTTTGATTATAATACTGCCAAAATTCAGAAGTTTCTTACAAAATTGTGACTTTTGTGGAGTAAAATTCCAACTTTTATCATAATATTGCAAAAATGTTAAGTTTTTCTTGTAAAATTTTGACTTGCGTTGAATAAAATGATGACTTTTATTATAATACTGACAAAATTCTCAAGTTTTCTTACAAAATTGTGACTTTTGAGGAGTAAAATTACGACCCGTTTCATAAAAACGCCAAAATTTTTAACTTTTCTTGTAAAATGTGCGACTTTTGTGAAGTAAACTTCCAACTTTTATCATAATATTGCACAAATGTTTTGTTTTTCTTGTAAAATTTTGACTTGCGTTGAATAAAATGATGACTTTTATTATGATACCGCCAAAATTTGGAAGTTTTCTTACAAAATTGTGACTTTTGTGGAGTAAAATTCCCACTTTTATCATAATATTGCACAAATGTTCAGTTTTGCTTGTAAAATTTTGACTTGCGTTGAGGAAAAGGATGACTTTTATTATAATACTGCCAGAATTCTTAACTTTTCTTATAAAATTGTGACTTTTGTGGAGTAAAATGACGACCCTTTTCATAAAAACGCCAAAATTTTAAGCTTTTCTTGTAAAATGTGCGACTTTTGTGAAGTAAAATTCCAACATTACCATAATATTGCACAAATGTTGAGTTTTTCTTGTAAAATTTTGACTTGCTTTCAATAAAATGATGACTTTTATTATAATACTGGCAAAATTCTGAAGTTTTCCTACAAATTTGTGACTTTTGTGGAGTAAAATTCCCAATTTTATCATAATATTGCACAAATGTTCAGTTTTTATTGTAAAATTTTGACTTGCGTTGAGGAAAATGATGACTTTGATTATAATACTGCCAAAATTCAGAAGTTTCTTACAAAATTGTGACTTTTGTGGAGTAAAATTCCAACTTTTATCATAATATTGCAAAAATGTTAAGTTTTTCTTGTAAAATTTTGACTTGCGTTGAATAAAATGATGACTTTTATTATAATACTGACAAAATTCTCAAGTTTTCTTACAAAATTGTGACTTTTGAGGAGTAAAATTACGACCCGTTTCATAAAAACGCCAAAATTTTTAACTTTTCTTGTAAAATGTGCGACTTTTGTGAAGTAAAATTCCAATTTTTATCATAATATTGCACAAATGTTTTGTTTTTCTTGTAAAATTTTGACTTGCGTTGAATAAAATGATGACTTTTATTATGATACCGCCAAAATTTGGAAGTTTTCTTACAAAATTGTGACTTTTGTGGAGTAAAATTCCCACTTTTATCATAATATTGCACAAATGTTCAGTTTTGCTTGTAAAATTTTGACTTGCGTTGAGGAAAAGGATGACTTCTATTATAATACTGCCAGAATTCTTAACTTTTCTTATAAAATTGTGACTTTTGTGGAGTAAAATGACGACCCTTTTCATAAAAACGCCAAAATTTTAAGCTTTTCTTGTAAAATGTGCGACTTTTGTGAAGTAAAATTCCAACATTACCATAATATTGCACAAATGTTGAGTTTTTCTTGTAAAATTTTGACTTGCTTTCAATAAAATGATGACTTTTATTATAATACTGGCAAAATTCTGAAGTTTTCCTACAAATTTGTGACTTTTGTGGAGTAAAATTCCCAATTTTATCATAATATTGCACAAATGTTCAGTTTTTATTGTAAAATTTTGACTTGCGTTGAGGAAAATGATGACTTTGATTATAATACTGCCAAAATTCAGAAGTTTCTTACAAAATTGTGACTTTTGTGGAGTAAAATTCCAACTTTTATCATAATATTGCAAAAATGTTAAGTTTTTCTTGTAAAATTTTGACTTGCGTTGAATAAAATGATGACTTTTATTATAATACTGCCAAAATTCTGAAGTTTTCTTACAAAATTGTGACTTTTGTGGAGTAAAATTCCCACTTTTATCATAATATTGCACAAATGTTCAGTTTTGCTTGTAAAATTTTGACTTGCGTTGAGGAAAATTATGACTTTTATTATAATACTGCCAGAATTAAGTTTTCTTACAAAATTGTGACTTTTGTGGAGTAAAATGATGACTTGTTTCATAAAAAGGCCCAAAATTTAAGCTTTTCTTGTAAAATTTGCAACTGTTAATGAGTAAAATTCCCACTTTTATCATAATATTGCACAAATGTTCAGTTTTGCTTGTAAAATTTTGACTTGCGTTGAGGAAAATGATGACTTTTATTATAATACTGCCAGAATTAAGTTTTCTTACAAAATTTTGACTTTTTTGGAGTAAAATGACGACCCATTTCATAAAAATGCAAAAAATGTAAACTTTTCTTGTAAAATTTGCAACTGTTAATGAGTAAAATTCCCACTTTTATAATAATATTGCACAAATGTTCAGTTTTGCTTGTAAAATTTTGACTTGCGTTGAGGAAAATGATGACTTTTATTATAATACTGCCAGAATTCTAAAGTTTTCTTACAAAATTTTGACTTTTTTGGAGTAAAATGACGACCCATTTCATAAAAAGGCAAAAAATGTAAACTTTTCTTGTAAAATTTGCAACTGTTAATGAGTAAAATTCCCACATTTATAATAATATTTCACAAATGTTCCGTTTTTTTTGTGAAATTTTGACTTGCGTTGAGTAAAATGATGACTTTTATTATAATACTGCCCGAATTCTAAAGTTTTCTTGCAAAATTGTGACTTTTGTGGAGTAATATGACGGCCCTTTTCATGAAAACGCCAAAATTTTAACCTTTTCTTGTAAAATTTGTGACTGTTATTGAGTAAAATTCCAACTTTTATCATAATATTGCACAAATGTTCAGTTTTTCTTGTAAAATTTTGACTTGCGTTGAGTGAAATCACAACTTTTATGATAATACTGCCAAAATTCCAAGTTTTTCTTGTGAAATTCCAACCAATTTTTCACAATAGGCTTTTCTACATTTGCATAGTATGTATTATTCATGTTGTAAATACACTTCTGCATAGATCTAGAAAGGCTGCTCCTAAAGAGGGAGGCACTCAAAAACGTAACAAATACAAGTGTGTGTGTGTGTGTGTGTGTGTGTGTGTGCGTGTGTGTGTGTGTGTGTGTGTGTGTGTGTGTGTGTGTGTGTGTGTGTGTGTGTGTGTGTGGTGGAGGCAGTAAAGCTGTCATGTGACACTAACGCGGTGGTGATGTGTTGCAGATGAGCCTGAGTGTGTTTAGTGCGAGTGTGACACCTGTGACTGCTGCATTCATGTTTATGTATGAGTGACTTAACAAGACCCCAGAGGACCCCCGTTAATTGCCTGCATGAAATTCACGCCGCTTGCTTGTTTGTTGGAAGCGTCAATTGTTGATGGAGTCGTCTCTGACTGTAACCTTTGCCTTCTCGGCTCGCTATGCAGAGTCTGCAGACTTGGGCGCCATCATTAATACAGGAAGTGTGCGGACGCCACTCTTTGTGTGTGTGCACCTGGGAAGGTGTGTGGACATAAGTAATGGGACACTTGGCCATTGTGGCGTACATTTGTGGGAACATGCACCCAGTGGCCAGTCCCTTTAGGACCCATGTGTCAAGGTCAAGGCCAGTGAATGATCCATGATGATGTTTGATTAGTATTAGATCCATGATGATGTTTGATTAGTAATAGAAGAGAGCCGCCTGCTGCTGTTTGGCACGCAGCAATACTCCAGCAGTGTTGGCGCTGGGAATTTTCAAACAGGGGTCCCAGAGACCCCAGGAAGTCATTAAAATGGGGTCCAACAGTCAATTTTTGCGGTCCCACTTTTTGGTAATACATGATAAATGTACAAACCCCGTTTCCATATGAGTTGGGAAATGGTGTTAGATGCAAATATAAACAGAATACAATGATTTGCAAATCCTTTTCAACCCATATTCAGTTGAATATGCTACAAAGACAACATATTTGATGTTCAAACTCATAAACTTTATTTTTTTTTTTGCAAATAAGCATTAACTTTAGAATTTGATGCCAGCAAAACGTGACAAAGACTTTGGGAAAGGTGGCAATAAATACTGATAAAATTGAGGAATGCTCATCAAACGCTTATGTGGAACATCCCACAGGTGTGCAGGCTAATTGGGAACAGGTGGGTGCCATGATTGGCTATAAAAACAGCTTCCCAAAAAATGCACAAGAAAGGATGGGGCGAGGTACACCCCTTTGTCCACAACTGCGTGAGCAAATAGTCAAACAGTTTAAGAACAACCTTTCTCAAAGTGACATTGCAAGAAATTTAGGGATTTCAACATCTACGCTCCATAATATCATCAAAAGGTTCAGAGAATCTGGAGAAATCACTCCACGTAAGCGGCATGGCCGGAAACCAACCTTCCATCCCTCAGACGGCATTGTATCAAAAACCGACATCAATCTATAAAGGATATCACCACATGGGCTCAGGAACACTTCAGAAAACCACTGTCACTAAATACAGTTTGTCGCTACATCTGTAAGTGCAAGTTGAAGGGGAACATTAAATGGGTTGTACTTGTATAGCGCTTTTCTACCTTCAAGGTACTCAAAGCGCTTTGACACTACTTCCACATTTACCCATTCACACACTGATGGAGGGAGCTGCCATGCGCCAAGGCGCCAACCAGCACCCATCAGGAGCAAGGGTGAAGTGTCTTGCTCAGGACACAACGGACGTGACGAGGTTGGTACTAGGTGGGAATTGAACCAGGGACGCTCGGGTTGCGCACGGCCACTCTCCCACTGCGCCACGCCGTCCCCATTATCACCAAACCTATGTAAGTGTCAATATATACCTTGATGTTGCAGAAAAAAGACCTTATATTTTTTTAACCGATTTCCAAACTCTAAATGGGTGAATTTTGGCGAATTAAACGCCTTTCTGTTTATCGCTCTTTTAGCGATGACGTCATCGAGGTAACACACCCACCATTTTCTCAAACACATTACATACACCGGCTCTCAGCTCTGTTATTTTCTGTTTTTTCGACTATTTTCTGGAACCTTGGAGACATCATGCCTGGTGGGTGTGTTGTCGGAGCGTGTAACAACACTAACAGGGAGGGATTCAAGTTGCACCACCGGCCCAAAGATGCCAAAATGGCAAGAAATTGGACGAAATTTGTACAAAATACGAGGGTGTGGGGAAAGCCGACGTCATTTGTTCCGCACACTTTACTGACGAAAGCTATGCTACTACAGAGATGGCAAGATTGTGTGTCTATCCTGCGACACTCAAAGCAGATGCATTTCCAACAATAAAGCCAACGAGACCTGCCGCCAGACCCCCATTGAATGTGCCAGAGTGTCTTCACATTTGACCGGCGATGCTAAGACAGACATGGCACAGAGATGTATGGATAACCTGCAGATGCATTTGCAACCATAAAGTCAACGAAATCACAAAGGTGAGTTTTGTTGATGTTATTGACTTATGTGCTAATCAGACATATTTGGTCGCGGCATGACTGCCAGCTAATCGATGCTAACATGCTACGCTAATCGATGCTAACATGCTATTTAGGCTCGCTGTATGTACATTTGAAACTATATTTACATCCAGCGTTTCTTTCCACCCACATTTAATGCCAAACAAACACTTACCAATCGACGGATTTAAGTTGATCCAGTGTCACAAGATGCGAAACTTACGATCGTTGGTCTGCGCAATTTTTGGGCGATGCTAAGGCAGACATGGTCGAATAGCATCAATAGCTATCCGCTCAATAGCTTCAGTTTCTTCTTCGATTTTGTTTTCGCTATCTGCCTCCATACGGCAACCATCTGTTTCAATACATGCATAATCTCTTAATTTGCTTAAACCGCTGAAATCCGAGTCTGAATCCGGGCTAATGTCGCTATATCTTGCTGTGCTATCCGTATTGGCATCAATGGATGACGTCACAGGAAAATGGACGATGGCTTCACAGATAGCGAAAATCAGGCACTTTAAAGCTTTTTTTTAGGGATATTCCGGGATAGGTAAAATTTTGAAAAAAACTTTGAAAAATAAAATAAGCCACTGGGAACTGATTTTTTATTGGTTTTAACCCTTCTGAAATTGTGAGAATATTCCCCTTTAAAGCTCTACTATGCAAAGAGAAAGCCATGCATCAACAACATCCAGAAACGCCGCTGGCTTCTCTAGGCCCGAGATCTTCTAAGATGGACTGATGCAAAGTGGAAAAGTGTTCTGTGGTCTGACGAGTCCACATTTCAAATTGTTTTCGGAAATATTCGACATTGTGTCATCCGGACCAAAGGGGAAGCGAACCATCCAGACTGTTATCGACTCAAAGTTGAAAAGTCAGCATGTGTGATGGTATGGGGGTGCATTAGTGCCCAAGGCATGGGTAACTTACACATCTGTGAAGGCACCATTAATGCTGAAAGGTACATACAGCTTTTGGAACAACATATGTTGCCATCTAAGTGCCGTCTTTTTCATGGACGCCCCTGCTTATTTCAGCAAAATAATGCCAAGCTGCATTCAGCATGTGTTACAACAGCGTGGCTTCATAAAAAAGAGTGCGAGTACTTTCCTTTCCTGACCTGTCTCCCATGGAAAATGTGTGGCGCATTATGAAGCGTAAAATAGGACAGCGGAGACCCCGGACTGTTGAAGGACTGAAGCTCTACATAAAACAAGAATGGGAAAGAATTCCACTTTCAAAGCTTCAACAATTAGTTTCCTCAGTTCCCAAACGTTTATTGAGTGTTGTTAAAAGACAAGGTGATGTAACACAGTGGTGAACATGCCCTTTCCCATTTACCTAACACGTGTTGCAGCCATGAAATTCTTTATTAAAACAAAGTTCATGAGTTTGAACATGAAATATGTTGTCTTTGTAGCATATTCAACTGAATATGGCTTGAAAAGGATTTGCAAATCATTGTATTCTGTTTATATTTACATCTAACACCATTTCCCAACTCATATGGAAACGGGGTTTGTGTGTGTGTGTATGGCGACATGGCCTAAAAATGTTGAAGAAAGGCCGTATCGACATGGGTTCCATTGAGACTTCTGCCATCTGGACGTCCTCACGCCAGAGGAGAGAAGGAAGAGTGGCCCCTGATGGAGTGTTGAAAGGTGTTAGAAAGGGGAGGCTGGCAGCAACATCCCCTGTGGAGTCTTATCAGCACGCTGCTGCCAACCCACACTGACAACTCTTTGTGCTGCACACTATTCTTAGCACCTGCCTTCATCTGCCTCTGCCTGCAGTCCAAACCCTAAAGAACCTCCAACACTCTTGTGTTGGAGGTTCTTTAGGGTTTGGACTGCCTCAGTGGCCTCAGACTAGAGCGAGAAGATGTGAGAGTGGGTGGATCTACACCTGACATCCACTGTAATGATATCAAACACAGGCACGTATATGGTCGATACAACTATGATTACGTTGATTTTTTTTATCGTCACAAACTCTTTTTTCCTTTTTTTTAAACAAATGCCGTGGGTGGATCTACACCTAACATCCACTGTAATGATATCAAACACAGGTACGTATATAGTCGATACTACTATGATTACGTAGATTTTTTTTTATCGTCACAAACTCTTTTTTTCCTTTTTTTTAAACAAACGCCATGAGTGGATCTACACCTGACATCCACTGTAATGATATCAAGTACAAGAGCGTATCTAGTCGATACTACTATGATTACGTTGATATTTTTTTTATCGTCACAAACTATTTTTTCCTATTTTTTAAACAAATGCCGTGGGTGGATCTACACCTGACATCCACTGTAATGATATCAAGGACAAGAGCGTATATAGTTGATACTACTATGATGACGTTGATATTTTTCATCGTCACAAAATCTTTTTTTTTTTAAACAAACGCCATTAGTGGATCTACACCTGATATCCACTCTAATGATATCAAGTACAAGAGCGTGTATAGTCAATACTGCTATGATTACGTCGGTATTTTTTACTGTTACAAAATCTTTTTTCCTTATTTTTAAACAAAAGCCAAAGGTGGATCTACCCTTAACATCCACTGTAATGATATCAAACACAGGCACGTATATAGTCGATACTACTATGATTACGTTGATTTTTTTTATCGTCACAAAATCTTTTTTCCTTTTTTTTTAAACAAACGCCATTGATGGATCTACACCAGACATCCACTGTAATGATATCAAATACAGGCACGTATCTAGTCGATACTGCTATCATTACGTCAATATGTCTTATCGTCACAAAATCTTTTTTCCTTTTTTCTAAACAAATGCCATTGATGGATCTACACTTGACATCCACTGTAATGATACCAAGTAAAAGAGCATATCTAGTCGATACTACTATGATTACGTCAATATTTTTTATCGTCACAAAATCTTTTTTCCTTTTTTTTAAACAAACGTCATTGATGGATCCACACCTAACATCCACTGTAATGATATCAAGTACAATAGTGTATCTAGTCGATCCTACTATGATTACGTCGATATTTTTTATCAACACAAAAACGTTTTTTTTTAAACAAACACCATTAGTGGATCTACACCTAACATCCACTGTAATGATATCAAATGCAGGCACGTATCTAGTCGATACTGCAATGATTACGTCGATATTTTTTATCGTCACAATTTTTTTTTTCCTTTTTTTAAACAAACGCCATTGATGGATCTACACCTGACATCAACTCTAATGATATCAAACACAGGCACGTATATAGTCGATACTACTATGATTACGTTGATTTTTTTTATCGTCAAAAAACTCTTCTTTCCTTCTTTTTAAACAAATGCCATTGGTGGATCCACCCCTAACATCCACTGTAATGATATCAAGTACAAGAGCGTATATAGTCGATACTACTATAATTACGTCAATATTTTATATCGTCACAAAATCGTTTTTCCTTTTTTAAACAAACGACATGGGTGGATCTACACCAAACATCCACTGTAATGATATCATGTACTAGAGCATATCTAATCAATACTGCTATGATTATGTCGATTTTTATCGTCACACAATTTTTTTTCCTATTTTTTAAACAAACGCCATTGATGGATCTACACCTGACATCCACTGTAGTGATATCGAACAGGGGCACATATCTAGTCGATACTACTATGATTACGTCGATTTTTTTTATCGTTACAAAATCTTTTTTCCTCTTTTTAAACAAATGCCATTGGTGGATCTACACCTGACATCCACTGTAATGATATCAAGTACAAGAGCGTATCTAGTCAATACTACTATGATTACGTTGATATTTTTTATTGTCATAAAATCTTTCTTCCTTTTTTTTAAACAAATGCCATGGGTGGATTGACACCTATGATCCACTGTAATGATATCAAGTACAAGAGCGTATCTAGTCGATACCACTATGATTACATCGATATTTTTCATTATCATAAAATCTTTTTTCCTTCTTTTTTAAACAAATGCCACATGGGTGGATCTACACCTGACATCCACTGTAATGATACCAAGTACAAGAGGGTATCTGGTCGATACTACTATGATTAGTTCGATATTTTTAATCAACACAAAAACTTTTTCCTTCATTTTTAAACAAATGCCATGGGTGGATCTACACCTAACATCCACTGTAATGATACCAAGTACGTGGCCGTATCTAGTTGATACTGCTATGATTACCTCTATTTTTTATCGTCACAAAATCCTTTTCCTTTTTTGTTAAACAAACGCCATTGGTGGATCGACACCTAACGTCCACTGTAATGATATTAAAAGTACAAGAGCGTATCTGGTCGATACTACTATGATTACATAGATATTTTTTATCCACACAAAAACTTTTTTCCTTCTTTTTTAAACAAACGCCATGGGTGGATCTACACCTGACATCCACTGTGATGATATCAAGTACAAGAGCGTATCTAGTCGATACTACTATGATTACATAGATATTTTTTATCCACACAAAAACTTTTTTCCTTCTTTTTTAAACAAACGCCATGGCTGGATCTACACCTGACATCCACTGTGATGATATCAAGTACAAGAGCGTATCTAGTCAATACTACTATGATTATGTCAACATTTTTTATCGTCACAAAATATTTTTTCCTTTTTTACACAAACGCATTGGTGGATCGATACCTAACATCCACTGTAATGATACCAAATACACGAGCGTATCTAGTCAATACTAATACTAAGTGTTTCTAGTCGATACTATTATGATTGAATTTATATTTTTTTATGATCACAAAATCTTTTAATCCTTTTTTTAAACAAACGACATGGGTGGATCTACACCAAACATCCACTGTAATGATATCAAGTACTAGAGCATATCTAGTCAATACTGCTATGATTATGTCGATTTTTATCGTCACACATTTTTTTTCCTATTTTTTAAACAAACGCCATTGACGGATCTACACCTGACATCCACTGTAGTGATATCAAACACAGGCACATATCTAGTCGATACTACTATGATTACGTCAATATTTTTATCGTTACAAAATCTTTTTTCCTTTTTTTTAAACAAATGCCATGGGTTGATCTACACCTGACATCCACTGTAATGATACCAAGTACAAGAGCGTATGTAGTCGATACTACTATGATTACGTCGATATTTTTTATTGTCATAAAATCTTTCTTCCTTCTTTTTTAAATAAAAGCCATGGGTGGATCCACACCTGAGATCCACTGTAATGATATCAAGTACAAGAGCGTATCTAGTCGATACTACTATGATTACCTCAATATTTCTTATCGTCACAAAATCTTTTTTCCTTTTTTTTAAACAAAAGCCATGGTGGATCTACACCTGACATCCACTGTAATGATACCAAGTACAAGAGCGTATGTAGTCGGTACTACTATGATTACGTCGATATTTTTTATTGTCATAAAATCTTTCTTCCTTCTTTTTTAAATAAAAGCCATGGGTGGATCTACACCTGAGATCCACTGTAATGATATCAAGTACAAGAGCGTATCTAGTCGATACTACTATGATTAGATCGATATTTTTTATTGTCATAAAATCTTTTTTCCTTTTTTTTAAACAAAAGCCATGGTGGATCTACACCTGACATCCACTGTAATGATACCAAGTAGAAAAGCGCATTTAGTCGATACTATTATGATTAAACGGTATTTTTCAATCATCACAAAATCATTTTTCCTTTTTTTTTTAAACAAATGCTATGGGAGGATCTACACCTAACATCCACTGTATTGATATCAACTACAGGCACATATGTAGTTGATACTACTATTATGATGTCGATATTTTTTATCGTCACAAATTATTTTTTTATTTTTTTCAAACAAATGCCACTGGTGGATCTACACCTATGATCCACTGTAATGATACCAAGTACAAGAGCGTATCTAGTCGATACTACTATGATTACATCGGTTTTTTTTTTGTCGTAAAATCTTTTTTCCTTTTTTTTAAACAAAAGCCATTGGTGGATCTACACCTAACGTCCACTGTAATGATATTAAGTCCAAGGGCGTATCTATTCGATACTGTTATGATTACCTTAATATTTTTTATCGTCACAAAATATTTTTTTCTTTTTTGTTAAACAAACGCTATTGGTGGATCGACACCTAACGTCCACTGTCATGATATTAAGTACAAGAGCATATCTGATCGATACTACTCTGATTACATCGATATTTTTCATCTACGCAAAAACTTTTTTCCTTCTTTTTTAAACAGTTTTTTTTCTTTTTTTTTTAATCAAAATGCCATGGGTGGATCTACACCTGACATCTACTGTAATGATATCAAGTACAAGAGCGTATCCAGTCAATACTACTATGATTACGTTGATATTTTTTTATCATCACAAAATCTTTTAATCCTTTTTTTAAACAAACGCCATGGTGGATCTACACCTGACATCCACTATAATGATACCAAGTAGAAAAGCGCATTTAGTCGATACTATTATGATTAAACGGTATTTTTTTAATCATCACAAAATCATTTTTCCTTTTTTTTTTAAACAAATGCCATGGGTGGATCTACACCTATGATCCACTGTAATGATATCAAGTACAAGAGCGTATCTGGTCGATACTACTATGATTACATTGATTTTTTTCATCATCAAAAAGTCTTTTTTTTTTTTAATCAAAATTCCATTGCAGGATCTACACCTGACATCCACTGTAATGATATCAAGTACAAGAGCGTATCTAGTCGATACTACTATGATTACATCGATATTTTTTATCATCAAAAAGTCTTTTTTTTTTTTTTAAACAAACGCCATGGGTGGATCTACACTTATGATCCACTGTAATGATATCAAGCACAAGAGCGTATCTAGTCGATACTACTATGATTACATCGATATTTTTTATTGTCATAAAATCTTTTTTCCTTCTTTTTTAAACAAATGCCATGGGTGGATCTACACCTGACATCCACTGTAATGATATCAAGTACAAGAGCGTATCCAGTCGATACTACTATGATTACGTCGATATTTTTTTTCGTCACAAGGTGTTTTTTCCTTTTTTTCAAACAAACGCCATGGGTGGATCTACACTTATGATCCACTGTAATGATATCAAGCACAAGAGCGCATCTGGTCGATACTACTATGATTACATTGTTTTTGTTTTTTTAACATCAAAAACTCTTTTTTTTTTTTTAATCAAAATGCCATTGAAGGATCTACACCTGACATCCACTGTAATGATATCAAGTACAAGAGCGTATCCAGTCGATACTACTATGATAACGTCGATATTTTTTTTCGTCACAAGGTGTTTTTTCCTTTTTTTTAAACAAACGCCATGGGTGGATCTACACTTATGATCCACTGTAATGATATCAAGCACAAGAGCGCATCTGGTCGATACTACTATGATTACATTGTTTTTTTTTTTTTAACATCAAAAACTCTTTTTTTTTTTTTAATCAAAATGCCATTGAAAGATCTACACCTGACATCCACTGTAATGATATCAAGTACAAGAGCGTATCTAGTCGATACTACTATGATTACATCGATATTTTTTATCGTCATAAAATCTTTTTTCCTTTTTTTTTAAAGAAATGCCATGGGTGGATCTACACCTAAGATCCACTGTAATGATATCAAGTACAAGAGCGTATCTAGTCGATACTACTATGATCACATCGATATTTTTTATCGTCATAAAATCTTTTTTCCTTTTTTTTTAAAGAAATGCCATGGGTGGAGCTACACCTATGATCCACTGTAATGATATCAAGTACAAGAGCGTATCTAGTCGATACCACTATGATTACATCGATTTTTTTTTTATCATCAAAAAGTCTTTTTTTTTTTTTTTTTAATCAAAATGCCATTGAAGGATTTACACCTGACATCCACTGTAATGATATCAAGCACAAGAGCCCATCTGGTCGATACTACTATGATTACATTGTTTTTTTTTTTTTAACATCAAAAACTCTTTTTTTTTTTTTAATCAAAATGCCATTGAAGGATCTACACCTGACATCCACTGTAATGATATCAAGTACAAGAGTGTATCTAGTCGATACTACTATGATTACATCGATATTTTTTATTGTCATAAAATCTTTTTTCCTTCTTTTTTAAACAAATGCCATGGGTGGATCGACACCTATGATCCACTGTAATGATATCAAGTACAAGAGCGCATCTGGTCGATACTACTATGATTACATTGATTATTTTTTATCATCAAAAAGTCTTTTTTTTTTTTTAAATCAAAATGCCATTGAAGGATCTACACTTATGATCCACTGTAATGATATCAAGTACAAGAGCGTATCTGGTCGATACTACTATGATTACATAGATTTTTTTTATCATCAAAAAGTCTTTTTTTCTTTTTTTTAAATCAAAATACCAGTGAAGGATCTACACCTGACATCCACTGTAATGATATCAAGTACAAGAGCGTATCTAGTCGATACTACTATGATCACATCGATATTTTTTATTGTTATAAAATCTTTTTTCCTTCTTTTTTAAACAAATGCCAAGGGTGGATCTACACCTATGATCCACTGTAATGATATCAAGTACAAGAGCGCATCTGGTCGATACTACTATGATTACATCGATTTTTTTTTATCATCAAAAAGTCTTTTTTTTTTTTTTTTTAATCAAAATGCCATTGAAGGATCTACACCTGACATCCACTGCAATGATATCAAGTACAAGAGCGTATCCAGTCGATACAACTATGATAACGTCGATATTTTTTTTCGTCACAAGGTGTTTTTTCCTTTTTTTTAAACAAACGCCATGGGTGGATCTACACTTATGATCCACTGTAATGATATCAAGCACAAGAGCGCATCTGGTCGATACTACTATGATTACATTGATTTTTTTTTTTTATCATCAAAAACTCTTTTTTTTTTTTTTAAATCAAAATGCCATGGGTGGATCTACACCTGACATCCACTGTAATGATATCAAGTACAAGAGCGTATCTAGTCGATACTACTATGATTACATCGATATTTTTTATTGTCATAAAATCTTTTTTCATTCTTTTTTAATCAAAATTCCATTGATGGATCTACACCTATGATCCACTGTAATGATATCAAGTACAAGAGCGTATCTAGTCGATACTACTATGATTACATCGATTTTTTTTTTATCATCAAAAAGTCTTTTTTTTCTTTTTTTTAAATCAAAATGACATTGACGGATCTACACCTGACATCCACTGTAATGATATCAAGTACAAGAGCGTATCTAGTCGATACTACTATGATCACATCGATATTTTTTATTGTTATAAAATCTTTTTTCCTTCTTTTTTAAACAAACGCCATGGGTGGATCTACACCTATGATCCACTGTAATGATATCAAGTACAAGAGCGCATCTGGTCGATACTACTATGATTACATCGATTTTTTTTTATCATCAAAAAGTCTTTTTTTTTTTTTTAATCAAAATGCCATTGAAGGATTTACACCTGACATCCACTGTAATGATATCAAGTACAAGAGCGTATCCAGTCGATACTACTATGATAACGTCGATATTTTTTTTCGTCACAAGGTGTTTTTTCCTTTTTTTTAAACAAACGCCATGGGTGGATCTACACTTATGATCCACTGTAATGATATCAAGCACAAGAGCGCATCTGGTCGATACTACTATGATTACATTGATTTTTTTTTTTTAACATCAAAAACTCTTTTTTTTTTTTTAATCAAAATGCCATTGAAGGATCTACACCTGACATCCACTGTAATGATGTCAAGTACAAGAGCGTATCTAGTCGATACTACTATGATCACATCGATATTTTTTATTGTCATAAAATCTTTTTTCCTTCTTTTTTAAAGAAATGCCAAGGGTGGATCTACACCTGACATCCACTGTAATGATATCAAGTACAAGAGCGTATCCAGTCGATACTACTATGATAACGTCGATATTTTTTTTCGTCACAAGGTGTTTTTTCCTTTTTTTTAAACAAACGCCATGGGTGGATCTACACTTATGATCCACTGTAATGATATCAAGCACAAAAGCGCATCTGGTCGATACTACTATGATTACATTGATTTTTTTTTTTTAACATCAAAAACTCTTTTTTTTTTTTTAATCAAAATGCCATTGAAGGATCTACACCTGACATCCACTGTAATGATATCAAGTACAAGAGCGTATCTAGTCGATACTACTATGATCACATCGATATTTTTTATTGTCATGAAATCTTTTTTCCTTCTTTTTTAAAGAAATGCCAAGGGTGGATCTACACCTATGATCCACTGTAATGATATCAAGTACAAGAGCGCATCTGGTCGATACTACTATGATTACATCGATATATTTTTTCATCACACCTGACATCTACATACAAGAGTGTATCTTCTAGATACTACTATGATTAAGTCGATATTTTTTGGCATCACAACATCTTCTTTCTTTAAAAAAAAAAATCATATTATGTTTATAAAGTCAGTAAATATATTCCTGGACACATGAGGACTTTGGATATCACCGATGTATGATCCTGTAACTACTCGGTATCGCATCGATACCCAAATTCGTGGTATCATCCAAAACTAATGTGTGGTATCAAAGAAGAGAAGAATAAGTGATTATTGAACATAAGCAAATATTAACAATAATAAAAATAAATGTTTACAGTTTGTCCCTCATAATGTGTAGACAATAATAGGTGTATAAATGACACAATATGTTAGTGCAGACTCATTAGGAGTCGTTGTTTGTTTACTTGCTACTAAAAGACAAGTATGTTCAACATTTTATTGAAGCACTAAAGGACAATAATAAACATATGTTTCATGCACACTAAGATGTTTTGTTCAAATAAAGCCAATAATGACCTTTTTGTGGTCCCCTTCATGTAGAACAGTATCTAAATAAGTTTGGTTTGGTACCGATACAAGCATATTGGTCCCCTATAGTTCCTGACGTACTATTCCGTGATATTTGAGGTGTATGAAACACGTGTTTTAGAGAAGATGTGTGCGTGACGTCATGCAACAAACACGACTTACAGCGTGAATACTTCTATCTGCTCTCTAAAAACACGACGAGAAATGTTGTGAGTGGAAAGGTGTTGAATGAAAGTATTTACCGGGGAAGTTGTCAGCAGTGTCGCGCGGCATCGCAGCTTCCACGTAATCCAAGTTGTGCTCCTCAGTCTCGCCGCGCCACTTCTTACTTTCAGAAAGGTGTAAAAACTGATGAATATTACTCCCGTGGTGACGTCACCGCTGCACACGCTCCTTCCAGCCCGGTGACGTCACGCCCGTGCGTGCGCGCCTGCGCGTGTGAACACGCCGCGAAGCAGATGTTTTTTGGTTTAGTTTTGGAACTCACAGGCAGCCCGGCCACTTGATTAGGTACACCGGCCTTGTTATTCCAATGAGGTTGAAGACAAGAAGTCTCATCAAACTAGAAGAGCTCAGTTTTTGTTTTAAGGTCGGCCAAGTTTATTTGTAAATCACTTGCTTGGTGTTGTACATAAATCATTACAATCTATGGACCTTCCCTTCGTTCTGTCATGTCTTGTGATCATGTTTTGTTTACTTATGTTCTGTTTTGTTTAAAACCCTACTGAAAGCAGTCTGATAGTTTATATATCAATGATGAAATATTAACATTGCAACACATGCCAATATGGCCGCTTTAATTTACTAAAATGCAATTTTTAATTTCGCGCAAAGTATCCTGTTGAAACGTCGCGTATGTGTGACGTCACGGATTGTAGCGGACATTTTGTTCCAGCCCCGATCCCAGCTATAAGACGTCCACTTTAATCGCATAATTCCACAGTATTCTGGACATCTGTGTTCAATCTTTTGCAATTTGTTCAATTAATAATGGAGACGTCAAAGAAGAAAGCTGTAGGTGGGGAGCGGTGTATTGCAGCCGCCTTTAGCAACACAAACACAGCCCGGTATTTCCTTGTTTACATTCCCGAAGGTGAAGCGTTACTATGGAACAGAGCGGTCAAGGGAACATGGTTCCCTACCGCATGTCAAACGGCACGTTTCGCTGAGAAAAATGTGGTAATAAGTCGGCTCTGACCGTAGACATGAGTGGATAGCTTGCATCGTTCCTCGTCCACCTGTCAAAGAGGCAGCTGCGGACTCTCCAGCCCCGAACGTGGGATGCTTCCACCGTGGAGGAGAGGGTGTGAATTAGTGTGAGTGAATTATATTTATATAGCGCTTTTTCTCTAGTGACTCAAAGCTCTTTACATAGTGATAATAATAATAATAATAATGGATTAGATTTATATCGCGCTTTTCTATTGTTAGATACTCAAAGCGCTCACAGAGAAGTTGGAACCCATCATTCATTCACACCTGGTGGTGGTAAGCTACATCTGTAGCCACAGCTGCCCTGGGGTAGACTGACGGAAACGTGGCTACCAGTTTGCGCTTCAGAAAGGTGTAACCCAATATCTAAGTTACATTTAAACCAGTGTGGGTGGCACTGGGAGCATGTGAGTAAAGTGTCTTGCCCAAGGACACAACGGCAGTGACTAGGATGGCGGAAGCGGGGATTGAACCTGCAACCCTCAAGTTGCTGGCACGGCCGCTCTACCGACCGAGCTATACCGCCCCACAGGGGGGGAAATGGCCCCAGTGGCTGCCTTCGCTTCGCCTCGTCGAGAAACGTGGCTTCACTCAGAGACACTGGTGGTCACACCCCTCCGACTTTCAGGTACGACCATATAATCTCACTAAAACACTAGTAACACAATAAGCAGATAAGGAATTTTCCAGAATTATCCTAGTAAATGTAAGTGTGCTCCCACTGCCATCTTTTTTTTCTTTCTAGTCCTTCACTCTAAATTTCCTCATCCACGAATCTTTCATCCTCACTCAAATTAATGGGGAAATCGTCGCTTTCTCGGTCCGAATCGCTCTGGCTGCTGGTGGCCATGATTGTAAACAATGTTCAGATGTGAGGAGCTCCACAACCCGTGACGTCACGCGCACATCGTCTGCTACTTCCGGTACATGCATGTTTTTTTTATTAGCGACCAAAAGTTGCAAACTTTATCATCGATGTTCTCTACTAAATCCTTTCAGCAAAAATATGGCAATATGGCGAAATAATCAAGTATGACACAAAGAATGGAGCTGCTATCCCCGTTTAAATAAGAACATCTCATTTCAGTAGGCCTTTAAGACTCCATTGTTTCCTGTTTTTGCACTTCCTTGTTTTGTTTCCATGACTACCCATTAGTTTTCACCTGTCCTTATATCACGCGCCTGTCTCGCGTTTTGCACTCGCACACCTGTCACTAATCACCACAGCGTTATTTACACCTGTAGATGCCAGATAGTCCGCCTGGCGACTTTACTTCTACTTCATGCCATGCCTAGCTGTCACTCACACTGTCCATAGTTTCCCTCCTGCCCATGCCTCGTCAGTTTTTGGGGTTTTTATGTCACAGTTATTGAGTTTTGTTTTTTGTCCATAGTGCTAGTTTTTGTTTTCATTAGTCAAGTTTGTTTTCCGCCATTGTGCGCGCCTTTTGTTTGCTTCCTTTCTTGTAGTTTGTTAGTGTTATTAATAAATATGTACTTACATTCACGTCTTGCTCGTGCCAACTTTCCTTTGCCTTCCGGAAAAACACACCCCAAATTCCAGGTTCTGACACATTCTTGTTTCAATTCTCAAAAACAAAACTAGTGCCATTTTTTGATCGTTATTATACATATGGCAGATTTTAAAACTATCAAAAAAAGGGTAGACTTTCATCAAAATATTGCCATAAATTGAAATTTTGTGCTGTTTTCCTTTAATGGATTTTGCTGTTTCCAGATCCATCCATCTTCTTCTGCTTATCCGAGGTTGGGTCGCGGGGGCAGCAGCCTAAGCAGAGAAGCCCAGACTTCCCTCTCCCCAGCCACTTTGTCCAGATCCTCCCGGGGGAACTCAAAGCGTTCCCAGGCCAGCCGGGAGACATAGTCTTCCCAACGTGTCCTGGGTCTTCCCCGTGGCCTCTTACTGGTGGAACGTGCCCTAAACACCTCCCTAGGGAGGCTTTCGGGTGGCATCCTGACCAGATGCCCGAACCACCTCATCTGGCTCCTCTCCATGTGGAGGAGCAGCGGCTTTACTTTGAGTTCCTCCCGGATGGCAGAGCTTCTCACCCTATCTCTAAGGGAGAGACCCAAACTCATTTGGGCCGCTTGTACCCAAGATCTTGTTCTTTCGGTCATAACCCAAAGCTCATGACCATAGGTGAGGATGGGAACGTAGATCGACCGGTAAATTGAGAGCTTTGCCTTCCGGCTCAGCTCCTTCTTCACCACAACAGATTGATACAGCGTCCGCATTACTGAAGACGCCGCACCGATCCGCCTGTCCATCTCACCATCCACTCTTCCCCCACTCGTGAACAAGACTCCCAGGTACTTGAACTCCTCCACTTGGGGCAGGGTCTCCTCCCCAACCCGGAGATGGCACTCCACCCTTTTCCAGGCAAGAACCATGGGCTCGGACTTGTAGGTGCTGATTCTCATTCTGGTCGTGAACGATCCAGTGAGAGCTGAAGATCCCGGTCAGATGAAGCCATCAGGACCACATCATCTGCAAAAAGCAGAGACCTAATCCCGTGGCCACCAAACCGGATCCCCTCAACGCCTTGACTGCGCCTAGAAATTCTGTCCATAAAAGTTCTGAACAGAATGGGTGACAAAGGACAGCCTTGGCGGAGTCCAACCCTCACTGGAAATGTGTTCGACTTACCGCCAGCAATGCGGACCAAGTTCTGGCACTGATCGTACAGGGAGTGGACCGCCACAATAAGACAGTCCGATACCCCAAACTCTCTGAGCACTCCCCACAGGACTTCCCAAGGGACACGGTCGAATGCCTTCTCCAAGTCCACAAAGCACATGTAGACTGGTTGGGCAAACTCCCATGCACCCTCAAGAACCCTGCCCAGACTATAGAGCTGGTCCACAGTTCCACGACCAGGACCAAAACCACATTGTTCCACATGTTTAATTGATGACTCAGTACATTAATGATCATGCTAAACCAGGAAAAGAAAGTAGACTTTATTGATTGATGTTTACCTTGGACTAGAAGTGATTACTTTGTACTTCAAGTCGTTCACGGTAGAGAACTGGACTGCACCATGCTGGACTTGTTTATTCTCTTCATCTGATTACTGTTACCTCGTGATCCAAGCTCCGTGTGTCGTGTCCTTGAGAGCTAAAGGTCACCAAACTTTATGACATCCAGTCAGTTGACTAAGTGAACTTTGGTCTTGCCGCATGTTTTCTCTCGGCTTTCATTGAGCTGGACTCCACTTAGACTTTCCTCCATCAGAGGTCATTTCTTTTTCCACAGCCGACCGACATTTGAACCAGACAGAAGTGGTTCTTAACTGTAGACCGAGGCATGGTAGTCCTCTCTGAAATGTTGGACTACATCTTCTCACCTGTTTCTGTATTTTAAAGTTAAAGTAAAGTTCAATTCTATAGTGGATTTCATTAATAGTGTGAGAGTCCAGTCCATAGTGGATCTAACATAATAGTGTGAGAGTCCAGTCCATAGTGGATCTAACATAATAGTGTGAGAGTCCAGTCCATAGTGGATCTAACATAATAGTGAGAGTCCAGTCCATAGTGGATCTAACATAATAGTGTGAGAGTCCAGTCCATAGTGGATCTAACATAATAGTGTGAGTCCAGTCCATAGTGGATCTAACATAATAGTGAGAGTCCAGTCCATAGTGGATCTAACATAATAGTGAGAGTCCAGTCCATAGTGGATCTAACATAATAGTGAGAGTCCAGTCCATAGTGGATCTAACATAATAGTGTGAGAGTCCAGTCCATAGTGGATCTAACATAATAGTGAGAGTCCAGTCCATAGTGGATCTAACATAATAGTGTGAGAGTCCAGTCCATAGTGGATCTAACATAATAGTGAGAGTCCAGTCCATAGTGGATCTAACATAATAGTGAGAGTCCAGTCCATAGTGGATCTAACATAATAGTGAGGGTCCAGTCCATAGTGGATCCAACATAATAATGAGAGAGTCCAGTCCATAGTGGATCTAACATAATAGTGAGAGTCCAGTCCATAGTGGATCTAACATAATAGTGAGGGTCCAGTCCATAGTGGATCTAGCATAATAGTGAGGGTCCAGTCCATAGTGGATCTAACATAATAGTGAGGGTCCAGTCCATAGTGGATCTAACATAATAGTGAGAGTCCAGTCCATAGTGGATCTAACATAATAGTGAGAGTCCAGTCCATAGTGGATCTAACATAATAGTGAGAGTCAAGTCCATAGTGGATCTAACATAATAGTGAGAGTCCAGTCCATAGTGGATCTAACATAATAGTGTGAGTCCAGTCCATAGTGGATCTAACATAATAGTGAGAGTCCAGTCCATAGTGGATCTAACATAATAGTGAAAGTCCAGTCCATAGTGGATCTAACATAATAGTGAGAGTCCAGTCCATAGTGGATCTAACATAATAATGAGAGAGTCCAGTCCATAGTGGATCTAACATAATAGTGAGAGAGTCCAGTCCATAGTGGATCTAACATAATAGTGAGAGTCGAGTCCATAGTGGATCTAACATAGTAGTGAGAGTCCAGTCCATAGTGGATCTAACATAATAGTGTGTGAGTCCAGTCCATAGTGGATCTAACATAATAGTGAGAGTCCAGTCCATAGTGGATCTAACATAATAGTGAGAGTCCAGTCCATAGTGGATCTAACATAATAGTGAGAGTCCAGTCCATAGTGGACCTAACATAATAATGAGAGAGTCCAGTCCATAGTGGATCTAACATAATAGTGAGAGTCCAGTCCATAGTGGATCTAACATAATAGTGAGAGTCCAGTCCATAGTGGATCTAACATAATAGTGAGAGTCCAGTCCATAGTGGATCTAACATAATAGTGAGAGTCAAGTCCATAGTGGATCTAACATAATAGTGTGAGTCCAGTCCATAGTGGATCCAACATAATAGTGAGAGTCCAGTCCATAGTGGATCTAACATAATAGTGTGAGAGTCCAGTCCATAGTGGATCCAACATAATAGTGAGAGTCCAGTCCATAGTGGATCCAACATAATAGTGTGAGAGTCCAGTCCATAGTGGATCTAACATAATAGTGAGAGTCCAGTCCATAGTGGATCTAACATAATAGTGAGAGTCCAGTCCATAGTGGATCTAACATAATAGTGAGAGTCCAGTCCATAGTGGATCTAACATAATAGTGAGAGTCCAGTCCATAGTGGATCTAACATAATAGTGAGAGTCCAGTCCATAGTGGATCTAACATAATAGTGTGAGTCCAGTCCATAGTGGATCTAACATAATAGTGAGAGTCCAGTCCATAGTGGATCTAACATAATAGTGAAAGTCCAGTCCATAGTGGATCTAACATAATAGTGAGAGTCCAGTCCATAGTGGATCTAACATAATAGTGAGAGTCCAGTCCATAGTGGATCTAACATAATAATGAGAGAGTCCAGTCCATAGTGGATCTAACATAATAGTGAGAGAGTCCAGTCCATAGTGGATCTAACATAATAGTGAGAGTCGAGTCCATAGTGGATCTAACATAGTAGTGAGAGTCCAGTCCATAGTGGATCCAACATAATAGTGAGAGTCCAGTCCATAGTGGATCTCTCTCTCTCTCTGTTACAGTAATGGAGACGAGACGTAACAAACGCATGAATAATGATCTCAGCGTCGCTGATGGACACAATGGAAATTACGGAGATGAAAAATGGCCGTTATCAATTATCATCGTCATCAATTATTGCCAGCAATCACCTTGTCACAACTTGTGTTGCCAGGTGTGCAGATAACAATGTTGTGAGTCACCTCCAGTGCAGAAGACTATTATGTAAGCCATGCTGACTACTCAGACTACTATTATTGTCCCTGCAGGACAAACAATGCTGCAGTAAAAATGCTGAAAGTCTGTCCTGACTTCTGGGAGAAACAAAATGTTGTCAGAATTGGTTAATCTTCAAACTGCTTTTTTTGCACAATGAGTGGAATGAAGGCTTCCCCAGTCTTCCCAGTATCGCAGTGTTTGTCAACACTGGCAGCTGCGTGACCCCCCCAGCAGTCCTGCATCTGGCAGCCCAACAGACTACAAGCTCTTCTTATGACCCGCAGGACTATTTATGACAAATGTAGGAAGTGATTCAAAAAATTAAAAATAAAAAGAGATGAAATTGCACTTCTTGATAGAATGCTGACAAAGTGGATACTTGTATCGTATCTGTCAAAAACATACTTTTTGAACTTTGCTCATCAACAAAGTTGAATGACCTCAATGTGGCCGACCCCCCCCCCCCCCCCCCCCACACACACACACACACACATACACACACCCGTGTTAGTACACAACAATCAGCTTTCTACCATTTTCTATTTTAAATTCAGGAATTTATTTTGCTAATTATGTTGAGTCCTTTTGCAATGGGCCAAAGGACCCTATTGAAACCGTAGCGTTTTATTATTATTATTCCGACGCCTCTTTGAACTGTTTTTGACCCCTGAACATGCTTCAAAACTCACCAAATTTCACACACTCATCAGAACTGGCGAAAATTGCCATCTAATAAAAAAACCAAACCCCAAAACTCAAAAATGCGCTCTAGCGCCCCATGGTAAAAAAAAAAAACAGACTACTTGTAACGTCCGTTAGCAATGTCGTACAGACATGAAACAAAAACTTTTATGTAGGGCTGACTTAGACCTAGATTTCATAATTTTACCTTCTAGGGCTAAAATCAACAAAAAAATTGCAAAAATCCCTTCAAAGCAAAATGTTTGCAAAAAATGCTATTTTTGCCTCTTTGAGCTGTAATTTGACCCCCTTAAAATGCTTCAAAACTCACCAAACTTGGTACACACATCAGAACGGGTCAAAATTGCGATCTAATGAAAAAACCAAACCCCAAAACTAAAAAATTTTTGAATAAAACACAAAAAAAAATGCTCCTAGGAAGAAAACTCAGACAAAACTGTTTGTAACTTCCGGTAGGAATGTCGGAAAGACATGAAACAAAAACATCTATGTAGGTCTCACTTAGACCTACATTTTAACGATTGACATCCTTCAGCAAAAATCTACAAGAAGTTCAAAATTCCCCCTTCAAAATAAAAGTCACCTTTTTTCAAACGTTAATCTTCTCCGAGCGTGTTTGTCTTTTCGGCTTCAAACTCGCACAGGAGAGAGTTTGAACCCTTCTGATTAAAAGTTATCGAGAGAATTTTGATTACTGCTCCGGTTTTGATTTTACGCACCTTCAAAGAACCCCTGCACAAAGTTCCCTAAAAAATGTCTTTTTTGCCTCTTTGAGCTGTAATTTGACCCCCTTAAAATGCTTCAAAGTGCAAGTTAAAGCCCTACTATGCAAAGCGAAAGCCATTTATCAACAACATCCAGAATAGCCAATCTGTAATTTGACCCCCTTAAAATGCTTCAAAACTCACCAAATTTTACACACACATGAGGACTGGCAAAAATTGCCATCTAATAAAAAAAAAAAAAAAACTGAAAATCAAAATTGCGCTGTAGCGCCCCCTATGAAAAAACACAGACAAAACTGCTTGTAACTTCTGTTAGGAATGTTGTAGAGACATGAAACAAAAACTTCTATGTAGGTCTGACTAAGATCAGGGCTTGAGTCATGGCGGCAGTAGCAAAAGCGGACCCGACCAACACTGCTTGCAGCTTTAGTTGTTATTGTGTCTCATTAGCTGTCTTGAGTGTTCTAAATCCCTTAAAGGCCTACTGAAAGCCACTACTAGCGACCACGCAGTCTGATAGTTTATATATCAATGATGAAATATTAACATTGCAACACATGCCAATACGGCCGCTTTAGTTTACTAAATTGCAATTTTTAATTCTGCCCAAAGTATCCTGCTGAAACGTCGCATCGTAGAGGACATTTTGTTCCAGCCCGATCCCAGCTATAAGTAGTCTGTTTTCATCGCATAATTCCACAGTATTCTGGACTTCTGTGTTGCTGAATTTTTGCAATTTGTTCAATTAATAATGGAGACATCAAAGAAGAAAGATGTAGGTGGGAAGCGGTGTATTGCAGCTGCCTTTAGCAACACAAACACAGCCGGTGTTTCATTGTTTACATTCCCAAAGGTGAAGCTTTACTATGGAACAGTGTTACCTCAGTAGAAGCATTTAAGTCTCACATTAAAACTCATCTGTATACTCTAGCCTTTAAATAGACCTCCGTTTTAGACCAGTTGATCTGTCGCTTCTTTTCTTTTTTTCTCCTATGCCCCCCCCCCCCCTCCCTTGTGGACGGGGTCCGGTCCGATGACCATGGATGAAGTACTGGCTGTCCAGAGTCGAGACCCAGGATGGACCGCTCGTCGGGACCCAGGATGGACCGCTTGCCTGTGTATCGGTTGGGATGGTTTCCTGTGGACGGGACTCTCGTTGCTGTCTTGGATCCGCTTTGAACTGAACTCTCGCGGCTGTGTTCGAGCCACTATGGATTGAACTTTCACAGTATCATGTTAGACCCGCTCGACATCCATTGCTTTCGGTCCCCTAGAGGGGGGGGGGGGGGGGGGGTTGCCCACATCTGAGGTCCTCTCCAAGGTTTCTCATAGTCAGCATTGTCACTGGCGTCCCACTGGATGTGAATTCTCCCTGCCCACTGGGTGTGAGTTTTCCTTGCCCTTTTGTGGGTTCTTCCGAGGATGTTGTAGTCGTAATGATTTGTGCAGTCCTTTGAGACATTTGTGATTTGGGGCTATATAAATAAACATTGATTGATTGATTGATTGAACAGAGTGGTCAAGCAAACATGGTTCCCTACCACATGTCAACCGGCAGGTTTCGGTGAAAAAATTGTGGTAATAAGTCGGCTCTTACCGTAGACATGAGCGTAGCTTGCGTCGTTCCTCGTGCACCTGTCAAAGAGGCAGCTGCGTGGCTTCCCCTCAGAGACACTGGCGGTCACCACACCCATGGCCACACCCCTCCGACTCTCAGGTGCGACATTACAAACTCACTACAACACTAGTAACACAATAAGCAGATAAGGGACTTTCCAGAATTATCCTAGTAAATGTGTCTAATAAGATCTGAATCGCTCCCAGTGCCCTGTCTTTTTTTTCCCTAGTACTTCACTCTAACTTTCCTCATCCACAAATATTTTATCCTCGCTCAAATTAATGGGGAAATCGTCGCTTTCTCGGTCCGAATCGCTCTCGCTGCTGGTGGCCATGATTGTAAACACTGTTCAGATGTGAGGAGCTCCACAACCCGTGACGTCACGCGCACATCGTCTGCTTCTGACCACAACTGTACCTTCTCTGTATGCTGGAGTCAAACTGGTGCCTCCTTCTTTCACCCAGTCAACATATCTTTACCCGCACATTGCCTACCTTCTCTGCACTGTGTGGTCACGCTGGTGCTTCCTGCTTTTAAGCGGCCATCTTGATACGGCAGCAGCAGCAGCACAGCTGCAGCAGCACAGCTGCAGCAGCGCAGCAGCGCAACAGCAGCAGCAGCAGCAGCAGCGCAACAGCAGCAGCGCAACAGCAGCAGCGCGCAGCTGTTCTTTGAAGGCTCTTAAAATCAAAACCGCAGCAGTTAGAAAAACTCTTTCGTCAACTTTTAATCAGAAGGGTTCAATCTCTTTCCTGTGCTAGTTTGAAGCCGACACAACAAACGCGCTCAGAGGAGATAATGTTTGAAAAAAGGTGACGGGTTTTTACAAAACTTTTGTTTTGAAGGGGTAATTGCTAACTTCCTGTTGATTTTGGCTGAAAGATGTAAATAAATGAAATGTAGGTCTAAGTGAGACCTACATAGAGGTTTTTGTCTCATGTCTTTGCAACATTTGTACCGGAAGTTACAAGCAGTTTTGTCTGTGTTTTTTTCCTAGGAGCAGTTTTGTCTGTGTTTTATTCCTAGAGGGCGCTAGAGCTCAATTTTAAGTTTTGGGGTTTGGTTTTTTATTAGATCGCAATTTTTGCCGGTCCTGATGTGTGTGTCCAGTTTGGTGAGTTTTGAAGCATTTTAAGGGGGTCAAATTACAGCTCAAAGAGGCAAAAATGACATTTTTAGGAAACTTTTGTTTTGAAGGGGTATTTGATAACTTTCTGTTGATTTTTGCTGAAGGATGTTGCTATATGAAATGTAGGTCTAAGTGAGACCTACATAGAGGTTTTTGTTTCATGTCTCTACAACATTCCTAACGGAAGTTACAAGCAGTTTTGTCTGTGTTTTCTTCCTAGGAGCAGTTTTGTCTGTGTTTTATTCCTAGGGGGCGCTAGAGCTCAATTTTAAGTTTTGGGGTTTGGTTTTTTATTAGATCACAATTTTCACCAGTCCTGATGTGTGTGTCCAGTTTGGTGAGTTTTGAAGCATTTTAAGGGGGTCAAATTACAGCTCAAAGAGGCAAAAATTACATTTTTTAGGAAACTTTTGTTTTGAAGGGGTATTTGATAACTTTTTGTTGATTTTTGCTGAAGGATGTTGCTTTATGAAATGTAGGTCTAAATCAGACCTACATAGAAGTTTTTGTTTCATGTCTCTCCGACATTCCTACCGGAAGTTACAAGCAGATTTGTCTGTGTTTTCTTCCTAGGAGCAGTTTTGTTATGTTTTGTTTTATTCCTAGGGGGCGCTAGAGCTCAATTTTAAGTTTTGGGGTTTGGTTTTTTATTAGATCGCAAATTTCAACAGTCCTGATGTGTGTGTCCAGTTTGGTGAGTTTTGAAGCATTTTAAGGGGGTCAAATTACAGCTCAAAGAGTCAAAAATGACATCTTTAGGAAACTTTTGTTTTGAAGGGGTATTTGATAACTTTCTGTAGATTTTTTCTGAAGGATGTTAGTTTATGAAATGTAGGTCTAAATCAGACCTACATAGAGGTTTGTGTTTCATGTCCCTACAACATTCCTAACGGAAGTTACAAGCAGTTTTGTCTGTGTTTTTCTTACGGGGCGCTAGAGCTCAATTATGAGTTTTGGGGTTTAGTTTTTTTATTAGATGGCAATGTTTGCCAGTCCTGATGTGTGTGTAAAATTTGGTGAGTTTTGAAGCATGTTAAGAGGGTCAAAATACAACTCAAATAGGCGGCGGTATAATAATAATAAAACCTTCGAAATACAATAGGGTCCTCTGTCCCAAAGGGACATTCGGTCCCTAATAATCTGTCTGGAGCCGCAAAAAATGAAAAGCCGTATACAAGTGTTACAATGAAGGCAACACGTGACGTAAGTGTCTATATTAGCCTACTATCAAAATGACTTTGTCGCAGCCTGACACAAATCTTCGTTGACAGAAATGTTGAAATACAATATTTATTCTACGCATTTTTACAACATTGGATTATAACAATCTATGCCAGCTGAAATGCAGGCAATATTACACATAGATAATAATGCAGCTATAAAGGAAATAGACGGAGGACATAGGAAGTTAAATAAGCTCAAATATAGCTACAAATGAGACATAATGATGCAATATGTACATAAAAATATCTTAAATAGCATGTTAGCATCGATTAGCTTGCGGTCATGCGCTGACCACATATGCCTGATTACTACTCCACACAAGTCAATAACGTCAACAAAGCCCACATTTGTGCATTCATGCACAAAGTTAAAAAGTTTGGTGGACAAAATGAGACGAAGAAAGAGTGACGTAAAACGAGAAAGTTGGACATGTAAACAAACTCCGGTGAGTTTAAGGACTGCCAAAATTAGTTGGACAAAACGGCACTCGCCAAATACCATCCATCCAGCCTTTTTCTGGAGCCTATCTCAACTACATTTGGGCGGAAGGCGGTGTACACCCTGGACAAGTCGCAACCAATCACACACTAGGGACCATTTAGTGTTGCCAATCAACCTATCCCCAGGTGCATGTCTTTGGAGGTGGGAGGGGCCTATCCCAGGTGCATGTCTTTGGAGGTGGGAGGGGCCTATCCCCAGGTGCATGTCTTTGGAGGTGGGAGGGGCCTATCCCAGGTGCATGTCTTTGGAGGTGGGAGGGGCCTATCCCCAGGTGCATGTCTTTGGAGTTGGGAGGGGCCTATCCCCAGGTGCATGTCTTTGGAGGTGGGAGGGGCCTATCCCCAGGTGCATGTCTTTGGAGGTGGGAGGGGCCTATCCCCAGGTGCATGTCTTTGGAGGTGGGAGGGGCCTATCCCCAGGTGCATGTCTTAGGAGGTGGGAGGGGCCTATCCCCAGGTGCATGTCTTTGGAGGTGGGAGGGGCCTAACCCCAGGTGCATGTCTTTGGAGGTGGGAGGGGCCTATCCCCAGGTGCATGTCTTTGGAGATGGGAGGGGCCTATCCCCAGGTGCATGACTTTGGAGGTGGGAGGGGCCTAACCCCAGGTGCATGTCTTTGGAGGTGGGAGGGGCCTATCCACAAGTGCATGTCTTTGGAGGTGGGAGGGGCCTATCCCCAGGTGCTTGTCTTTGGAGGTGGGAGGAAGCTGAAGTAGAACCCACGCAGTCACGGGGAGAACCTGCAAACTCCACACAGAAAGATCCCGAGATTGACCCCAGAACTACTCAGGACCTTCATATTGTGAGGCAGACGCACTAAATATATTTTTTCCCCATTTTTTCCATTTTCATACATTTTTGAAAAAGCTCCAGGGAGCCACTAAGAAGGCGCTAGAGAGCCGCAGGTTGCAGACCCCTGGTCTAGACCATGGATTCCAGCAACCTTTGGGTAAGAGTCAGGTGGTGGTTGGAGAGTCCTGATGAACACTCAAGCAGAGCAGGACTATGTAGGGTTGATACAGATGCTGCACGATATCACTTAAATACATTTGGTGGACGATAGAGGTTTTATTGCTATCATTATATTGTGATCTGTCATGGTGGTTTCAGTTTTTCCTCGAAAATTTGACAGCGCCAAGAGAGCAAACGTATTCTGGGTGTAGTTTGAGTTCCTGTTTTATGCTCTTATTTTGTATTTTTTCACTTCTGGTTTTTCCCTTTCCTGCAGCAGCTTTACACCCACCTGTTTTCTGTTTGTAATCAGCACTATTTAAGTTAAGCTTGGGCTTGTCGGAACATTATTCATGATTTTTTTCCCATGCTGCGCTCTAGTACGCACGTACTTTGTGGACGCCGTCTGCTCCCCATTTTCTTGTAAGTGTTTTTGCTTTGTTCCAGCATTTTGTTTTCTTTCCCTCCTAGCCCGAGCACTTCCCTGTTGCTCTCGCTTTTTGTTTGTTTAATCGATAAATACCCTCTTCACTGCACGCCGCTTCCTCGTTCGTCTGCATTTAAAATCTCCACAACGCACCGCTTGCATTAAAACAAAGAGCAAACTAAACCATCACCTACCCGGTGAGTATTTACAGTATTAAAAACATCACTATTTATCCATGTGTGCTTTTGTTTGTTGTGAAAATATAGGCAACAGACACTATTCGATATCTTTAAAGCAATGGAGCGTTTTTGCTTGCGGCTAACGTCCCTCCACAGTGCAAAGCCACGTTTAAGTCGGCGATCCCAGACTCCGTTGGGGGCGAATTACCATGCTTATAAGAAGTTCAATTATCACTGGAGGACAAGGACGAGCTAAAGTGAAGGGAAGTGAATTTTATCTATATAGCGCTTTTCTCTAAAGCGATTTAACATAGTGAAACCCAATATCGAAGTTACATTCAAACCAGTGTGGGTGGCACTGGGAGCGGGTGGGTCGAGTGTCTTGCCCAAGGACACAAGGGCAGTGACTCGGATGGCGGAAGCAGGAATCGAACCTGGAACCCTGAAATTGCTGGCCACGGCCACTCTACCAACCGAGCTATACCGCCCCGAAGGGGGGAAAATTGCCCCAGTGGCTGCCTTCGCTTCGCCTCGTCGAGAAACGTGGCTTCTCTCAGAGACACTGGTGGTCACACCCCTCCGACTTTCAGGTACCATATAATCTCACTAAAACGGCGTGGCGCAGTGGAAGAGTGGCCGTGCGCAACCCGAGGGTCACTGGTTCAAATCCCACCTGGAACCAACCTCGTCACGTCCGTTGTGTCCTGAGCAAGACACTTCACCCTTGCATGGCAGCTCCATCCATCAGTGTGTGAATGTGTGTGTGAATGGGTAAATGTGGAAGTAGTGTCAAAGCGCTTTGAGTACCTTGAAGGTAGAAAAGCGCTATACAAGTACAACCCATTTATCATTTATTTATTTAAAACACAAGTAACACAATAAGCAGATAAGGAATTTTCCAGAATTATCCTAGTAAATGTGTCTAACAACATCTGAATTGCTCCCACTGCCATCTTTTTTTTCTTTCAGTCCTTCACTCTAACTTTCCTCATCCACGAATCTTTCATCCTCGCTCAAATCAATGGGGAAATCGTCGCTTTCTCGGTCCGAATCGCTCTCGCTGCTGGTGGCCATGATTGTAAACGATGTTCAGAAGTGCAAACTTTGACAATAATGATACCAAGTATCATATATATATATATATATATATTTATATATATATATATATATATATATATATATATATATATATATATGATACTTGGTATCATAATTGTCAATATATATATATACATATATATATATATATATTTGGCAATACCTATCCCACCTGAGAGGTTTCTCTCCTCCTTTGAAGGACCCCAGCTGGCAGTGTGTGTAGGTTGAGTGTGAGAAAAGTGTCAGGTGTGTTGCTGTTGACAAGTCAAAGAAGTGGACCACGTCCCTGAATGAAAAGATAACCTTTCGGTCTTCTCACACTATTTACTACTGGAAGAAAGTATACCGCTTTTGTAAGAGTGGGAGATCATCACTAAAATCTTCAGCTAGGAATCCTTGAGAAGCCGCCATTCCAATCAAATGTTTGTGGCCACGATTTCATCCACAATCGATTCTCCATTCAACACGATTCTCGTAATATTCTCAAAACAGGTCACATGTTACAAAAGCCACTCTAAGCTGCTGATGGACAACTTGTCCACGCAGTCGCAGTATAGGTCTTTTTATTAGGGACCGAATGTCCCTTTGGGACAGAGGACTTTATCGAATTTCTAGCTTTTTATTCTTTCTTTATTATTATTCCACAGATTTGAGCTGTAATTTGACCCCCTTAACATGCTTCAAAACTCACCAAATTTGACACACACATCAGGACTGACGAACATTGCGATTTAATCAAAAACCTAACCCAAAACTAAAAATTGCGCTCTGGCGCCCCCGAGGAAGAAAACACAGACAAAACTGCTTGTAACTTCCAGTAGGAATGTGGTAGCAACATGAAACAAAAACCTCTATGTAGGTCTCACTTAGACCTAGATTTCATGCAATGACACCCTTCAGCAAAAATCAACAGGAAGTTTTCAACTCCCCCTTCAAAACAAAAGTTTTGTAAAAACACTCACCTTTGCCTCTTTGAGCTGTAATTTGACCCCCTTAACATGCTTCAAACCTCAACCTAACCCAAAAACTAAAAATTGCGCTCTGGCGCCCCCTAGCAAGAAAACACAGACAAAACTGCCTGTAACTTCCAGTAGCGACATGAAACAAAAACCTCTATGTAGGTCTCACTTAGACCTACATTTCATATACAGACAACTCCAGGCAAAAATCAACAGGAAGTTTGCAATTCCCCCTTCAAAACACAAGTTTTGTAAAAACACTCACCTTTGCCTCTTTGAGCTGTAATTTGACCCCCTTAACATGCTTCAAAACTCACCAAATTTGACAGTCACATCAGGATTGGCGAACATTGCGATTTGATCAAAAACCTAACCCCAAAACTAAAAATTGCGCTCTAGCGCCCCCGAGGAAGAAAACACAGACAAAACTGCCTGTAACTTCCAGTAGGAATGTGGTAGCAACATGAAACAAAAACCTCTATGTAGGTCTCACTTAGACCTACATTTCATATACTGACAACTCCCAGCAACAATCAACAAGAAGTTTGCAATTCCCCCTTCAAAACAAAAGATTTGTAAAAACCAGTCACCTTTTTTCAAACATCATCTCCTCTGACCGCGTTTGTCGTGTCGGCTTCAAACTACCACAGGAGAGAGCTTGAACCCTTCTGATTAAAAGTTGATGAAAGAGTTTTTATTACTGCTACAGTTTTGATTTGATCAGCCTTCAACGAACCGCTGTACTGAAAACCATTTCAAAGATGGCTGCCGTGCGCAGACACAGTGAGGGAGACGTTTTTTTTTCTTTTCTTTTTTTTCCCGTACCGTCTGCTGCTGTTGCGCACGCACCAACATTCGTGGGGGAGGCGCTATGATCGTCTATACCAAGATGGCTGCCAGGTGCGGTAGCTAAGACGGTATGTTTTAAAGTTGTCGTTTGCCTGCATATCGTAAAAACCACCATCCAACATTTTACAACTAATTGTAAACTTATAGGTGGCGACCATCAGGGCCGAGTTGTGACGAGAGAGTGTGTCGATGTTAAGATATTACGCCGACTTGGTAAGTCTATCAGTTTGCTAATAGTAGCTACTAGCCGTACCCATGTATTTTCAATCATGCATCGGGTTTTAATCCCGTTTCCTCCTATGTTTCTGCTCCGATTGAATTTCTTTGTATGTCGAGTCTTTATTTCGGGTACTTACATATGGTGCCTGACTGTTGTGGCGTGTCTGCACTTTTTATGCTGCGCTAAAGACAATGGATGGTCCGGTTTTGATTTTCTTAGCCTTCAAAGAACCGCTGCACTGAAAAACATTTCCAAGATGGCCGCTGTGCGCTCACACAGAGAGCTAGACGTTTTTTTTTTCCTACCGCTCCCAGTATGTAACCGCTTAACTGGGCCTGGGTCGCGGGGACAGCAGCCCAAGCAGTCCTGTCCATCGCTGCTTGCAGCTTGAATTTGTATTTATTATTTTTGCTTATTCAAATTGAAAAAAATCCCAATATGTTATCGGTTGAATAAAAATTAGGGCAACCCCAACATAATCCAAGCTTTAATATACTGATGATTTTTTGGTCATTCTTCAGAGAATATGAATGATAACACAAAAACCTTTCTTCCACTCATGCTTAATGGTGGTGTGAAAGTATTTATGGGCAAACAACTGTGTTTTTTAAATCAAAATGACAAAAGAAAGTACCCAAATGACCCTGATCAAAAGATGACATACTCAGAGACTTGGATCTGATAACATGCACAAACGTTGACACAAACAGGTTTGAAGGGCTCATCAATCCAGGCATCCATCCAACCCACAAAGGTTTTATGTTTTATTTATCGCGACATCCTGCACACTTTGTGTTGGATGGCACTTGCTGCATGGCATTTGTACGTCTCCAACTAAACCGTACAGCGGCTGTGTGGAAAATCATGACGTTTGCATGACTATTTATTATTACTACTGTGCAGAATGTTTGAAACCATCTAAGAAGTGCTAATTTCAATATTTATTGTAACTCTTGTATTATACTTTTAATAGTTGCATCTTTCTGCTGGAAAAAGGAAGAAAATACACTCCACTTCAATCCACATGTTCTTATTTGATTGTACATAAGTAGACCAGTACTTGAGGTCCTTTTTTTCTCCTTCAACTTGTTTCGTGTGAGCGATAGTCCTCTACTGCCCCCTACCAGCAAAAACAAAACTGAATCAAGTAGCTGTTATTATCAACACATAACCTTGACTTTTTGTTGTCCCTGAACGCATCATTAGTCTACTTAGTGCAGAAGTGTCCAACCACGGTACATTTTCAGAAAACAATTGAAAAAAATTCAAAACATAAAAAGGAGTGTAAAAGAGCAAACGGGTGGAATGTAACAAGAAAATGTTGCAATTCTTTAATAACACGAAGCAGCCATGCAGGCTGTTTCTTTCTTTAAAACATAATAATGAATCAAAATCAATGTCATTTTGAATTATTGACCTATTCGAGGCTTCAATTAAGTCACATTAAATATTCCACTTTGAGATATTTTTGGGGGAAAATGTTGCATATTTTGTGTTTTAAAAAACTGAGTTTTTTTTTTTTTAAAGAAGGGCCTAAAACAAACAAACAAACAAAAAACATAAACAACAATCAAACTTAAAATTGACGGATATATCTGAAGTTGATCTCCAGATTATTGTGCTAAAAGTAAACAGTATAAAAAATGTACGATTTATTTTTGAACACTTTAATGAGTAGGACACTTTTGGATCCCCAATTATTTTAGTGTGATTTGTTTTTAAGTGTCATTGCTCAAAAGATAATAATGAATCAAAATCCAAAATTAAGGCTCCAATTATTATATAATCTCAAATATTCCACCTAAAAAAGTTATTGGTTGAAAATATTACATATTTAGTGTTTTTCAATTTTTTTTTCCTAATGTTGATCTAGATATTTAAAACTTGAATAATAATGAAAATAATAATACTGAATAATGACACATTTTTAATATTTTTTTTTTTACCAAAACCATTTGGGGTCCCCGGGATCACAACTGAGTGTGTCAGGGTTATTTGATGACGAACCCCAAGATGCAGAGATGGAGGCAGGCATGGAATGAGAAAACATGATTTAATGAAATACTAAGACAAAAACAAAACCAAAAGAGTACAAACACAAAGCGCGCACGAGGCGGATAATCAAACAAAAGGAGCTAGCCTGGGAGCTAGAAAATAACAAACAGGAGCTTAGCGTGGAAGCTAGCGGGTAACGAACAGGCAAACGGAAGTCGTACTTGTGCAATGAAAAATAAAACGGAAGCAGGGAACAAAAAACAGTAAGCTACAAACATCAACTGAATATAGCTTACCGCTACGCTGCAAAGACAAGGTACGACACGACAGGAGCGGTAACACATCACAAGAGCGACTAGACGTGACATCGACAAGACAATACAATGATCCAGCAACTGACACAAGACATCGGAGGTACAAATAGGAGCAGGCTGATTGGCAACAGGTGTGGCCAGATGCCAATCCGCCGCAGCTGAAGGGGAACACAGCACTCAGGGAACAAGACAGGAAGCTGACAAAATAAGAGCACAAGACAGGAACTAAGGACAGGAAATACTAAACACACTGATGAGGAACACAGCACTCAGGGAACAAGACAGGAAGCTGACAAATTAAGAGCACTTGACAGGAACTAAAAGACAGGAAATACTAAACACAGGAAACAGACAAATGCAGAGGAAAACTCTAAAACATAGACAAACTGTCAGGGGCAAGCCTGACAGAGTGGAGGCCTAAATGTATATTTTTTATACACATATTGCATTGGTTTTTAAAATAAAAAATATGAAAATGGCCCCCGCTTGCTCTGATTTTTCAGTGTGCGGCCTTCAGTGGAAAAAGTTTGGACACCCCTGACTTAGTGCCTACATATATAAATTTATACACAACTATATTTACCAAGCAATCTAAACAGATTTCCACGTTAGGTTCGTTAAATCAATTAGTACATTTTGAACAAGACCTGCTCAGTTGATTGGCAATTAGGGTCGTTAGTGGGAACTCTGGGGCCCCCTGAGAGAATATCAGTGCGGGCCCCTCTACAACATTCATGGCCACCTTCAATCTTCTTGTCTTTTAGTCAACACCCAACTGCTTTCCTTTTTGACGATTAACCACCCAGCAAGTCCGCATATTACTCCGTAAATTATGTTTTATTATTTGTCTTCTAACTTTTATGTACAAACCCCAAAAGCAGTCAAGTTGTCACCTAGTAAATAAAAAGAGAATACAACAAATCCTTTTCAACTTATATTCAATTAAATAGACTGCAAAGACAAGATATTTTTATTGTTCAAACTGGAAAAATGTGTTATTTTTTGCAATTTTTAGCTCATTTGGAATTGGATGCCTGCAACGTGTTTCAGAAAAGCTGGCACAAGTGGCAAAAAAGAGTGAGAAAGTTGAGGAATGCTCGTCAAAGACTTATTTAGAACATCCCACAGGTGAACGGGCTAATTGGGAACAGGTGGGTGCCATGATTGGCTATAAAAGCAGCTTTTATGAAATGCTCACTCGTTCACAAACAAGGATGGGGCGAGGGTCACCACTTTGTCAACAAATGCCTGAGCAAATTGTTTAAGAACAACTTTTCTCAACAAGGAATTTAGGGATTTTACCATCTACACTCTGTAATATCATCAAAAGGTTCAGAGAATGTGGAGAAATCACTGCACGTAAGCCATGATATTACGCACCTTCCATCCCCCACGCGCTACTGCATCAAAAACCGACATCAGTGTGTAAAGGATATCACCACATGGGCTCAAGAACCCTTCGGAAAACCACTGTCAGTAACTACAGTCGGTCGCTACATCTGTAAGTGCAAGTTAAAACTCTACTATGCAAAGCCAAATCCATTTATCAACAACACCCACAAATGCTTGGCTGGGCCCGAGCTCATCTACGATGGACTGATGTAAAGGGGAAAAGTGTTCTGTGGTCTGACGAGTCCACATTTCAAATTGTTTTCAGAAACTGTGGACCTTGTGTCCTCTGGACCAAAGAGGAAAATAACCATTCGGATTGTTCTAGGGTGAAAGTGTGGTAGTCAGCATGTGTGATGGTATGGGGGTGCATTAGTGCCCAAGGCATGGGTAACTTACACATCTGTGAAGGCACCATTAATGCTGAAAGGTACATACAGCTTTTGGAACAACATATGTTTTCATCCAAGCAACGTTATCATGGACGCCCCTGCTTATTTCAGCAAGACAATGCCAAGCCACGTGTTACAACAGCATGGTTTCATCTTAAAAGAGTGCAGGTACTAGACTGGCCTGCCTGTAGGCCAGACCTGTCTCCCTTTGAAATATCAGTGTGAATGTCTCTGCACGTGGTGGGTTCTCCTGACGCCGACAGATCTTCAGGAGCCCGGTAGACAGGTTGAATCAAGTCTTTTATTGACATAAACACACGGAGATGGCTTGCTTTCTAGCAGTCTCTGTCCCGGACTTTCAAGTCAGGTTTCTGTGCTTCCGCTCTTGGTCTCTTATTGTGTGTCTCTCTGTTCCAACTCCAACTCTCGTGTCTCGTCCCGGCTGCTGCTAATAGACTAGACTTAGACTTCCTTTTTATTGTCATTCAAATTTGAACTTTACAGCACAGATAAGAACAAAATTCCGTTGCATAAGCTCATGGTAGTGCAGGATACAAAAAATGCAATAAGGTGCATGTATAATTAAATAAATATATATAAAAAATAAATAAATATATATACATAAATAAATAGATTACTGTACAGATAGATGTATTGCACTTTTTCATATGCGTCCACATTTATGGATGTATGTTATATTGTCTTTTTTAATCCAGCGAGTTAATCCATTTTGGGGGGATATGAGGGGATAATTTAATTATGATGCGTTCAAGAGTCTTACGGCCTGAACGGAAAAAAGCTGTTACAGAACCTGGAGGTTTCTGCTTTGGAGGCAACGGAACCTCTTTCTAGAGTCCAGCAGTGAAAACAGTCCTTGGTGGGGGTGGGAGGAGTCTTTGCAGATTTTCTGAGCCCTGGTCAGGCAGCGGCTTTTTGCCATCTCCTGGATAGGAGGAAGAAGCTGTTACAGAACCTCTGCTTCGGAGGCTGCGGAACCTCTCTCTAGAGTCCAGCAGTGAAAACAGTCCTTGGTGGGGGCGGGAGGAGTCTTTGCAGATTTTCTGAGCCCTGGTCAGGCAGCGGCTTTTTGCCATCTCCTGGATAGGAGGAAGAGGAGTCCATATTATTTTTTCCGCCGTCCTCACCACTCTCTGGAGAGACTTCCAGTCTGAGGCATTTCAGGCTCCAGTCCAGACAGAGATGCAGGTGGTCAACAGGTGGTCTCTATAGTGCCTCTGTAGAATGTGCTGAGAATGGGGGGAGGGAGCTGTGCCCTTTTCATCCGACGCAAAAAGTGCATGCGCTGCTGAGCTCTTTTTACAAGAGCTCCGGTGTGTAGGGACCAGGTTATATTGTCAGGCGAGAGGTGGTTAGATAACTAGTCCCAGCTGGGCAATCCACTCACCTGTCGCTGCCTTTGAGGCCGGCAATACACACCCCATTCCTGCAAGAGGCAGGCTGACCACGCCCTCCTCCACAATCAGAAGGGAGACTGTTGAACAACTTAAGCTGTACATCAAGCAAGAGTGGGAAAGAATTCCACTTCAAAAATGTGTCTCCTCACTTCCCTGAGTGTTGTTCAAAGGAAAGGCCATGTAACACACTGGTAAAAATGCCTTTTTTGCAACGTGTCGCTGCCATTACATTCTAAATTCATGATTATTTGCAAAAAATAGCAAAGTTTGTCAGTGTGAAGATGAAATATCTTGTCTTTGCAGTCTATTCAACGGAATATAAGTTGAAAAGGATTTGTTGTATTCTCTTTTTATTTAGCATTTACATAAGGTGACAACTTTGCTGCTTTTGGGGTTTATTTACGCAAAATGTTCCCCAAAGAATATCCACTACATAGAACTGTAGTCAACATGTTTCAAAAGTAGATTAAAATCCTGGTACAGTAGGTTCCCTTTACCTCTTGCTGGATGTTAAGATGGGCTCCAGGACTAAGTAGTGGACCAGAATAATACTCCGCCCACACAAGCAAGAATAACAGAATGTGTCTTTAATAACAGTGACTTTAATGACAGGAAATATGGAATGTGCAGTAAAATAGGTCAGGTGATGAACAGGTTTAGACAGGACCCTATGCCCTCAGGACCATGGTCTTCCCCTAGGGCCGGGTCCTCCCCTGGTGGTCACCTTTATAAAGAAAATCCCACGCACTCAAACAGGTTTTACTGGCGGAACTCTGAGAAGATACAATATTTCCACCCAGGTGAGTCTGGAACGAACATATTGATGGACTCTCTTTGATTGTTTACTTCGGATTTCATGGATGGCAATGTTCTGTTTATGTAAGAGAAGTGACCGATTGCTGTTGTTATAAAGGTGATAAATGCTTCAAGAGACACCAACGGGATCCAATATACTAAAAATATACAATTAAACGTAAATGTAGTCTGGATTAAAAACAAAACCAAAACAAGACACTTTAAAGTGTATAAAATATTAGGTGTGGATTTCCCCTCAACTATTATATTGAATGGAATGAGACCTTGAAACCTGAAATGATGGCTTTTATTGGCAAAATAAATATGTAAACGAGCTAAGTCAAAATAGCAAATCAATATTTGCAACCTAATGACAAGATTATGTGTGTATATATATATATATATATATATATATATATATATCATCTTTTAAAGAAGTTGCACATATCTGAGTCAAAATATAAAATCATTATGTGCTAATTAATTACAAGATATATATATAAATATAATCTTGTAATTAAGCTGGACGTATAATTGATTTGCTATTTTGACTTAGCTTGTTTACATATCTATTTTGCCAATAAAAGCCATGATTTCAGGTTTCAATGTCTCATTCCATTCAATAGAATAGTTGAGGGGAAATCCACATCTAATATTTTATACACTATAAAGTAAGTGTGTGTGTGTGTGTGTGTGTATATATATATATGTATGCATACATATAAAGTACAACCCTTTCATCATTTATTTATTTATCATATATATATAATATATGTATGTATTTTTTAAATTAATTTTTCATCATTATTTTTTAAATACATGGCAAATAATGACATATTATTTTAATTTTTTGGGGGGAGGAAAAAGGTAAACAAAATAACCCCATTTTAGATAAACATTTGCAAAGAAAATCATTAAATAACATTTTTATTCCATTTAGGAGCCTCACAAAGGCAAAACAAAGCTAGTAAATGGAATAATGAATACAATATTCAAAATATCATGCAAAGGCAAATAAGTAAATATAATATATTTCCATTTTATTCGACTGCTGATGAAAGTTAAAAGAACAAAAATAAATCTAAGTTCTCGTAAGTAATCATATTTACAATGTCTGTCAAAGGCAAATAATGAGTTACAACATATTTTACTTTTATTTAGGCAATTTATAAGAGTAGCAAAAACGTACACAAATAGAATACATCAACAGAAGAAATAGTTAACATAAAGATAGTACACATTTATTTTAAATGCAATGTTAAATATACGACGACAGTATTTGAAATATGTTAGAAGGGTAGCTGATGTCAATGTTTGAATGTTAGACACAACCCAGATAAAAAAACAAATACTTATTTTATGGTTTTCCCCTCTGCCACTTTTTTTTTTTCCAAAAAACACAAATTGATGACACGAGGTGTCTGCAGGGATGAATCTCCTTTCTAGCGCACTTGGTCCCAGGGGGGCTGGAAGAAGGCCGGGGGGCTTGGGTGGTCTCCACATAAACAATCCACCGCCTCCAAGAAGTCAGCAGCCTCCTTGATGGCGGCACAAGGAACAATGGCTGCCCGGGGCGGTGGAGCTCCGCCGGGTGGAGGGACCTTCAAGGAGGAGCTCGTGTTCAGACCGGGGGAATAGTCCAAAATAAAAGTACATCCATTGCTTATTGTTGAACGCTGCACAGTGTGTACTTCCATAGGGAGTCAACATCTTTATATTCATCTTCTAATGGGTGGAGTTTTGGCCAGTGATCCCTTAAGTGGTTGAGATGTCCCTGAACGCATCGTGCTGGCTCCTGGGGGCTTCAGCACCATCACAATAACACGACAACAGCCTGAGGAGACAACCTGCTGGTGTTTAGGACATGTTTGCTCTCTCAGCCGGGCAGGGACTTTGTGTCGACTGAAGTTGTCAGAGAGCCCAAGTACAAGTTGAATTAGTCAATCAATCAATGTTTATTTATATAGCCCCAAATCACAAATGTCTCAAAGGACTGTACAAATCATTACGACTACGACATCCTCGGAAGAACCCACAAAAGGGCAAGGAAAACTCACACCCAGTGGGCAGGGAGAATTCACATCCAGTGGGACGCCAGTGACAATGCTGACTATGAGAAACCTTGGAGAGGACCTCAGATGTGGGCAACCCCCCCCCCCTCTAGGGGACCGAAAGCAATGGATGTCGAGCGGGTCTAACATGATACTGTGAAAGTTCAATCCATAGTGGCTCCAAGACAGCAGTGAGAGTCCCGTCCACAGGAAACCATCTCAAGCGGATCAGCAGCGTAGAGATGTCCCCAACCGATACAGGCGAGCGGTCCATCCTGGATCCCGACGAGCGGTCCATCCTGGGTCTCGACTCTGGACAGTCAGTACTTCATCCATGGTCATCGGACCGGACCCCCTCCACAAGGGAGGGGGGGACATAGGAGAAAGAAAAGAAGCGGCAGATCAACTGGTCTAAAAAGGAGGTCTATTTAAAGTGACTAAAGTCCTACTGAAATGAGATGTTCTTATTTAAACGGGGATAGCAGCTCCATTCTATGTGTCATACTTCATCATTTCGCCATATTGCCATATTTTTGCTGAAAGGATTTAGTAGAGAACATCCACGATAAAGTTGGCAACTTTTGGTTGCTAATAAATAAAAAAGCCTTGCCTGTACCGGAAGTAGCAGACGACGTGCACGTGACGTCACGGGTTGTGGAGCTCCTCACATCTGAACATTGTTTACAATCATGGCCACCAGCAGCGAGAGCGATTCGGACCGAGAAAGCGACAATTTCCCCATTAATTTGAGCGAGGGTGAAAGATTCGTGGATGAGGAAAGTGAGAGTGAAGGACTAGAAAAAAAAAGACGAGGGCAGTGAGAGCGTTTCGGACCGAGAAAGCGATCATTTCCTTAGTAATTTGACTGAGGATGAAAGATTCGTGGATGAGGAAATTTAGAGTGAAGGACCAGAAAGAAAAAAAAAAGTGGCCCACCTAGTTCCAACCTCGTCACGTCCGTTGTGTCCTGAGCAAGGCATTTCACCCTTGCTCCTGATGGGTGCTGGTTAAAACCCTTGCATGGCAGCTCCATCCATCAGTGTGTGAATGTGTGTGTGAATGGGTAAATGTGGAAGTAGTGTCAAAGCGCTTTGAGTAACTTGAAGGTAGAAAAGCGCTATACAACAGTGGTACTCAACCACCGGCCCGCGGCCCGGTACCGGGCCGTGGCCTGATTGGTACCGGGCCGCAGAAGATTTTTTTATTAATTTTTATTAAAAATAAAAAAATAAAAATATATATATTTTTTTTCTATTTTTCATTTTTTTTTATCAAATCAACATAAAAAACACAATATACACTTACAATTAGTGCACCAACCACCAAAACCTCCCTTTTTCATGACAAAGGGAAAAAAAAAAAAAAAAAAAAGGATCCCCCTCCCGTCCCCTGGGCCCCGGGACAAATTATTAAGCGTTGACCGGTCCGCGGATACAAAAAGGTTGGGGACCACTGCTATACAAGTACAACCCATTTATTTATTTATTTATAAATATAAAAAAAGGCGATTGCAGTGGGAGCGATTCAGATGTTATTAGACACATTTACTAGGATAATTCTGGAAAATCGCTTATCTGCTTATTGTGTTGCTAGTGTTTTAGTGAGTTAAATAGCACCTGAAAGTCGGAGAGGTGTGACCATGAGTGTCTCTGAGGGAATTCACGCAGCTGCAGCAGGACGGAAGCTCCGCTGATGTCTCCGGTAAGAGCTGACTTAATACCACAATTTTCCCATCCAAAAACTTGCTGGTTGACGTAGAGAAACATGTTCGCTTGACCGCTCTGTGTTAAAGCTTCACAACAAACAAAGAAACACCGCTTTCCACCTACATCTTTCTTCTTTGACGTCTCCATTATTAATTGAACAAATTGCAAAATATTCAGCAACACAGATGTCCAAAATACTGTGTAATTATGCGATGAAAAGAGACGACTTATAGCCGTGAGTGGTGCTGGGATAAAATGTCCGCTCCAACCAATAACGTCACAAGCACGCGTCAACATCATACCGCCACGTTTTCAACAGGATACTTCACGCAAAAATAAAAATTGCAATTTAGTCAACTAACTCGGCCGTATTGGCATGTGTTGCAATGTTAATATTTCATCATTGATATATAAACTATCAGTATCCTGCCTTCCTTAAGCACACTTGTACACGAAAGCAGTAAGTTCAACACCTTCCGCTCATCAAAACTCTGAACAGCAGGTTGACTGATGGAGGCCAGGTTTATTGACAATTGAAAGGGTGAAACTGTAGGACACAAACATTGTACATGTAAATGCCTGAATTAAATGAACTTAATAATGTCATATCACAGACCACAGACTATCAAGCATTCCATTTGAATTAAATCTAAGTTTAACTTTGTCACACTTTACTGTATGTATGGTTATAATTATTAAATACAAGTGACAAATGAGCATTCTGCTGTTTACCGGTAAATTGTCTTAAGTAACAGTACAACAAACGTCCACTAGATGGAGGCAGATGACAACAAATGAAAGTTAGCTGACGTGAACAAGTGATGAAATCAGATATCGTCTAACATCGTTAAACACACACATTTCACAGCTAAGTATGATTCATTGTGTACTATAAACATTAAAGATAGGTACATACCAACGATGCCACGAACAGCATAAGGTGTAATAGTTGTTTGCTGAGAAACACGAGGAGTGAAGTGGAGTTGTGCACACCAGTTTGAAATGTTTCCGGAGTCTAAACACGTGACCTACCTACGCGTTTCTTATAGGTACAGCTCACTTAGCAGAACCAATTGAAATGACTTAGCAATAAACATACACTAAATAGAGTAATCTTAATAACTGGGGCAGAACAATCAGACTGCGTGGTCGCTAGTAGTGGCTTTCAGTAGGTCTTTAAATTTAAGTGGTACCAAATTATATTAAAGAATAATAGGATAAATTAACAACAACAAACAGACGTGTAAATTCCAATGGTCATTGACAAATTCAACAAATTGCCAGAAGGTTCAATATTTACAATGTTGTACAGTACTTGACTCAGTCCTTGTTTCTACCAACGATGGTTTAAGCGCTACATGAGTTCAGAGTTCATTAGACGACCCTGCAAAGTCCACCTTGTGGTGGCAGCGTCCAGCAGAGGTGGGTAGAGTAGCCAGAAATTGTACTCAAGTAAGAGTACAGTTACTTTAGAGATTTATTACTCAAGTAAAAGTACGGAGTAGTCACCCAAATATTTACTTGAGTAAAAGTAAAAAGTATGTTGTGAAAAAACTACTCAAGTACTGAGTAACTGATGAGTAACCTGATTACGGCAACAGACAATGCACAAAAACATAAAAATAGCAATGAGAAAATTCAGAGCCAGGAATATCTCTTAAGCAACTAAAACAATAATATATATTAAATAATAGTACATTAAAATAAAATAAAATAAATGGCACATTGAGCCACAATAACTTAACAGCACCATAGGCTCAGTAGGCATCCATTGATTTGATTGATTGATTGATTGATTGAAACGTGTATTATTAGATTGCACAGTACAGTACATATTCTGTACAATTGACCACTAAATGGTAACACCCTAATAAGTTTTTCAACGTTTATCAATTACTTAATAAATGACCAAGTTGAGGTGATCTACCTCATATATACATACACACACATATCATATACACACACATATCATATACACACACATATCATATACACACACATATTATATATATATATATATATATATACATTTATATATACAGTATATAATTTATATTTATTTATTTTGCCCTTTTTGTTGACATGTTAAAGGTGTTTTAATGAATATACATGCATGTTTAACATATAGATTCCTATCTTTCATGAAGACAAGAATATAAGTTGGTGTATTACCTGATTCTGATGACTTGCATTGATTGGAATCAGACGTCCACGTTTTCAAATGGAGGAGAAAAAAGTTCCTCTTTTCTGTCTAATACCACATGAAAGTCGTTGGTTTTTGGCATCTTATTTGTCCAGCTTCTATATTTGTTTTTATACACTTTACAAGAAATACATTGGCGGCAAACTCCGTAGCTTGCAAGCTTGTTTGCGCTGGCTTTCGGAGACTCTTATTTTGTTAGCGCAGGCGCGATGGAGTGGCACTTTTATTGTGAAGACAGGAACTGTGCGATCAGTCTTTAGGCTTTTGACGGGAAGTACTGTTGAAATAAAAAGTGTCTTTTTTCCTTTACACTTTTGATTGATTGATTGATTGAAACTTTTATTATTAGATTGCACAGTACAGTACATATTCCCTACAATTGACCACTAAATGGTAACACCCCAATAAGTTTTTCAACGTTTATCAATTACTTAATAAATGATCAAGTCGAGGTTATCTACCTCATATATACATACACACACATATATATACACACACATATCATATACACACACATATTATATATATATATATATATATATATATATATATATATATATATACATTTATATATACAGTATATAATTTATATTTATTTATTTTGCCCTTTTTGTTGACATGTTAAAGGTGTTTTAATGAATATACATGCATGTTTAACACATAGATTCCTATCTTTCATGAAGACAAGAATATAAGTTGGTGTATTACCTGATTCTGATGACTTGCATTGATTGGAATCAGACGTCCACGTTTTCAAATGGAGGAGAAAAAAAGTTCCTCTTTTCCGTCTAATACCACATGAAAGTCGTTGGTTTTTGGCATCTTATTTGTCCAGCTTCCATATTCCTTTTTATACACTTTACAAGAAATACATTGGCGGCGAACTCCGTAGCTTGCTAGCTTGTTTGCGCTGGCTTTCGGAGACTCTTATTTTGTTAACGCAGCGGTGCTTTTATTGTGAAGACAGGAACTGTGCGATCAGTCTTTAGGCTTTTGACGGGAAGTACGGTTGAAATAAAAAGTGTCTTTTTTCCTTTACACTTTTGATTGATTGGTTGATTGAAACTTGTATTATTAGATTGCACAGTACAGTACATATTCCCTACAATTGACCACTAAATAGTAACACCCCAATAAGTTTTTCAACTTTTTTAGGTCGGATTCGACGTGTGACGGTCACGTGACCGCCTGGCTCTGTTTGATTGGTCCAACGTCACCAGTGACTGCATTTGATTGGTGAAACGCAGGCATGTGTAGTTCCTACTTTGAATGCGTGTCTGACAAAATCAAAACAAACAAAGCGTGCATTAACAGATCGATTAAAAAAAAGTAGCGAGTAACGAGCTGATTGTAGATAAATGGAACGGAGTAAAAGTAGCGTTTCTTCTCTATAAATATACTCAAGTAAAAGTAAAAGTATGTTGCATAAAAACTACTCGTAGAAGTACAATTTATCCCAAAAGTTACACAAGTAGATGTAACGGAGTAAATGTAGCGCGTTACTACCACCTCTGGCGTCCAGAGGGGTTTTGGTGAAGGGACGGAGAAAAAGTGAAAGTTCAGGAGTTCAATGAAGACGTTGCATTTTGGTAAAGACAAAACAGCTGAGGAGCTGAGGAGCTTCCTACCTGCCCGGGGCTCGGTTGGGTGGACTCAGTTCAGTTGGTTCAGTTCCAGACATAAAGCTTCAGACTCTAGTTCAGGCTCTTGCTCGCCAACCAGGTCTGTATAACAGGGGCAGGACCTGTCAAATTTCCAGTGCGCACACAAAAGAAAATACATTCAAATACTAAACAATATTACTGTATTCAAATAGCAAAGTATATTCCTTAATATTGTACAATAAATAATTCATAAATCCAATTAGAATAAATAATATAATTGTTGTATCAAAATATTAATTTCTCTAATTCATGGGTCACCAAGGCGGGCACCAGGTGGCCCGTAAGGACCAGATGAGTCGCCCGCTGGCCTGTTCTAAAAATAGCTCAAATAGCAGCACTTACCAGTGAGCTGCCTCTATTTTTTAAATTGTATTTATTTACTAGCAAGCTGGTCTCGCTTTGCTGGACATTTTTAATTCTAAGAGAGACAAAACTCAAATAAAATTTGAAAATCCCAGAAAATATTTTAAAGACTTGGTCTTCACTTGTTTAAATAAATTCATTTATTTTTTTACTTTGCTTCTTATAACTTTCGGAAAGACAATTTTAGAGAAAAAATACAACCTTAAAAATGATTTTAAGATTTTTAAACACATATACCTTTTTACCTTTTAAATTCCTTCCTCTTCTTTCCTGACAATTTAAATCAATGTTCAAGTATTTTTTTTTTATTGTAAAGAATAATAAATACATTTGAATTTAATTCTTCATTTTAGCTTCTGTTTTTTCGACGAAGAATATTTGTGAAATATTTCTTCAAACTATCTATGATTAAAATTCAAAAAAATTATTCCAGCAAATCTACTAAATCTGTAGAATCAAATTTAAATCTTATTTCAAAGTCTTTTGAATTTCTTTTAAAATTTTTGTTCTGGAAAATCTAGAAGAAATAATGATTTGTCTTTGTTAGAAATATAGCTTGGTCCAATTTGTTATATATTCTAACAAAGTGCAGATCGGATTTTAACCTATTTAAAACATGTCATCAAAATTCTAAAATTAATCTTAATCAGGAAAAATTACTAATGATGTTCCATAAATATTTTTTTAAATTTTTTCAAAAATATTCGAATTAGCTAGCTTTTCCCTTTTTTTCAGTTGAATTTTGAATTTTAAAGAGTCGAAGTTGAAGATAAACTGTTTCAAAATTTAATTTTGATTTTTTTTCTGCTTTCTCCTCTTTTAAACCGTTCAATTAAGTGGGTTTTTTTTAATCATTTATTCTCTACAAAACACCTTCCGTAGAAGGCAAAAAATATACGACGGAATGACAGACAGAAACACCCATTTTATATATATATATATATATATATATATATAGATTCATTTATTAAAGGTAAATTGGGCAAATTGGCTATTTCTGGCAATTTATTTACGTGTGTATCAAACTGGTATCCCTTTGCATTAATCAGTACCCAAGAAGTAGCTCTTGCTTTCAAAAAGTGCCTCCGATGCATAGCATTAATAACCATCAAACAAGTAAAACTACCCAAGAACAATCAGACAATTGTTGACAGTGATAACATTTTCATTGTTTACTATATTCAGAGACACAGGCATGTCAGTAGATGCTAACAGCTCCATTCAAAACCAATGTAGCGGCTAGGCTACGTAAAGCTACACGAATGCAACTCACCAATTCTGCAGATAAATCGCACTCAACACTCCTGCGCGACGACCCACGGCTCCTGTAGTCGGCTCCTACAGTTCGAAATTATTACATTTCAGTTTGGAAGGCTTAGTTAATAATTAAAGCGTCAAAACTGAGTCACGTACCTGCAGCTACCTCGCCCAGGGTCACGTACCTGCAGCAACCTCGCCCAGGGTCACGTACCTGCAGCAACCTCGCCCAGGGTCACGTACCTGCAGCAACCTCGCCCAGGGTCACGTACCTGCAGCAACCTCTCCCAGGGTCACATACCTGCAGCAACCTCGCCCAGGGTCACGTACCTGCAGCAACCTCACCCAGGGTCACATACCTGCAGCAACCTCGCCCAGGGTCACGTACCTGCAGCAACCTCACCCAGGGTCACATACCTGCAGCAACCTCGCCCAGGGTCACGTACCTGCAGCAACCTCGCCCAGGGTCACATACCTGCAGCAACCTCTCCCAGGGTCACAGACCTGCAGCAACCTCGCCCAGGGTTACATACCTGCAGCAACCTCTCCCAGGGTCACGTACCTGCAGCAACCTCGCCCAGGGTCACGTACCTGCAGCAACCTCGCCCAGGGTCACAGACCTGCAGCAACCTCGCCCAGGGTCACGTACCTGCAGCAACCTCGCCCAGCGTGTCCCTCTCGCTCTTCCTGGGAGCAGCCCACTACCGGGTTTTATGCTTCCCGCATTAGGTCACGTGCCCGCGTGACGTAATGACGCACGTGGTCATGTGACCACGTGACGTAATAACGCACGCAAGGACAGCTTAGACGACGAAAATAAATAGGATATTTAATGGGGTTTTGAAAGGATATTTAAATAAAGGATATTTAATGGGGTTCCAATTAATTCCCATACTGTATATTCCTAATTCCCATATATTCTCATTAATTCCCATGGACGGTGTCCAACTTTGAATAATCAGAAAAAATTGTCAAAATTCCCAAACTTCCCAAGCTCCACTTCCCGTGGTAAATTCCCGAAAGGTTATCAGAAATTTATCAGAAACTTTCCACCCCTTTGCAGCCCTACTGGAATCTAACCTAATAATTACACAACTTGCCTTTATTGCTAATTTTGATGCCAAATAATCCAACCTCAGGCAGAGGAGCATCGTACTCCACACTCTTTTATAGCGTCATCAATACATCTAATAATTATTATTTTTTCATGCATCGCTAGAAATGACCTAAAATAAACACTTATGTTAGCACATGTAAGCGTACCCTGTTGCTGTGCGTGTGCAGTAGAGCTTGTGTTCAGTCACGGGACTTTTTCTCAACTGCTCACTTCCAGTCAACCAAGAGATGGTCAAATAAAGCAACAAGGCTGCCGTGCAGTAAAGTCTGCAAACTATCCAAGTACATTAAAGTCCTCGATCTTGACGCTAAAAGCAGATATGAGCAACCAAATCAAACCTTGATAGAATAGAATCAAATAGAAGAGAATGCCTCTTATTGTCACTATTGATTGATTGATTGATACTTTTATTAGTAGATTACACAGTACAGTACATATTCCGTACAATTGACCACTAAATGGTAACACCCCAATAGTTTTTCAACTTGTTTAAGTCGGGGTCCACCTTCATCAATTCACACAGGTAAGATGTGTTCAGTCCTGAGAACCAATGTTCTTAATTAATTACAAGCACCTTAATTACTAGATTATGTATGTGTGTGTATATATATATATATATTCACGGTGGCAGAGGGGTTAGTGCGTCTGCCTCACAATACGAAGTTCCTGCAGTCCTGGGTTCAAATCCAGGCTCGGGATCTTCCTGTGTGGAGTTTGCATGTTCTCCCGTGACTGCGTGGGTTCCCTCCGGGTACTCCGGCTTCCTCCCACTTCCAAAGACATGCACCTGGGGATAGGTTGATTGGCAACACTAAATTGGCCCTAGTGTGTGAATGTGAGTGTGAATGTTGTCTGTCTATCTGTGTTGGCCCTGCGATGAGGTGGCGATTTGTCCAGGGTGTACCCCGCCTTCCGCCAGATTGTAGCTGAGATAGGCGCCAGCGCCCCCCGCGACCCCAAAAAGGGAATAAGCGGTAGAAAATGGATGGATGGATGGATATATATATATATATATATATACATATATATATATATATATATATATATATTAGGGGTGGGCAAATTAGTGCGTTAATTACGAGTTAACTCATCAATCTATTAACACGGACAATTATTTTATCGCACATTTGCGTATGTTGTTTACATGCTTTTATTTTGTTAACCCCTTTTCTTAACAAGATGGCGTCGCTCGGATGGGCTTCGGCGTCGATGGGCTCTTGGTAAAGATGGAACATTTGGCAAAAATACCGGACAATTCTGCAAATGTCATGGCTGGCTTACAGCGTGGTCACTCCGGGATCACTTACGACCGCCAGACAATTCTGGATGTGGATAGATCGGGCCGTTTTGGACTGAATGAGGCGTGCTTGCTAGAGCGGCTAGCTAGCATGGGAATACTTTGCCGGCTACATCCAGCGGCCTGTGAAGCAGCGGAGTATATGTGTTGTCTGTCTATTTATGAATAATGCAGACCAGGAGTGTTGGCTGACTTCTTAACGTTTACTTTCAGAGCATGCATATCACAACATACAAGATGCCGTCATGGCGACACAACCTATACATGCTCCTCACTTCTGTTGCATGCTGGGTAGGGTAGTTCTTTTATTCCCTGGCTCATAACATCACAATATAGTACCATGTATATGATGCGTTCAGTTTATCAAAGCACCAGGCAAACAATCTGAAAATTCCCATCATATCAATTCCTAGATATGGTCATAATTATTTTAAGTGCACTACACAGAATAAACACAACATTATTAATATTGCTAGTAAGGATAATTTGATCAAAAATTCCCTAAAACAGCCCACTACCTATAATATAGTTTTTTAAACATAAGATCCCTGATAAAAAAAAATGTTTCTGCTGTTACCTCAGAAATTGCCTGTTCAGATGTTATGATTGTGGCTCAGAGATTTGTATGTAGATTATATTTATTTTCCATAACAAACAGGATAACTTAAATACCCTGGCAGTGGCAATAAGCTTAAATGTTTGTATTTACATTTTTGGAGTTGATTTTCATCAAATATGCTATTTAACTGCTACTGTTTAACAAGGACTGATTTAAATTGTGTTTGCACAACAAATGTTTTGGCGCTTTTGTTCATGTGGGAGAATATTCCAATAAAGGTGCACTACACACTACTTTGGAATTCATTATTGGGCTTTGCGTATACAAGGCAGTTAATCGCGATTAATCAGAGAAATTGTGCGATTAATTTCGATTAACATTTTTAATCGTTGCCCAGCCCTAATATATATATATATATATATATATATATATATATATATATATACATATATATATATATATATATATGTATATATATATATATACATATATATATACATATACATATATTGTTCTGCCCTCACTGAATGTGTTGAGGTTATACAGCTTGGCAGACAGCTAGCAACCAATCCAGGACGTTCTAATAAAGTTCCAAAGCAGATGAATCCATTTAGGCTCTTTATTGTTGTTGATCTTGCTTTGTCTTGCACTGGATTTTTATTTTTATTATTATTATTTTTGTAAAACTGAAATACACACAATGACAATGTATAAGATGTATAATTCAATTAACAAACTGCAATGTAATGCACAATATGTAAACATTAACTTTACACAAAAATACAGCATTATTACCAAACAAATACTGCTGAGCGTTGAAACTATTTCCATGGTGGAAATATGCGACCGGTGTTGTGCCAAATTATGCACCCCCGCCGTAAAATGCACCCCCTGGCGGGCGCTTACGTCACTCGGTTGCGTCACCCGTCTCGAAAAGTAGCTAAACTCGGCTAAAATCGCCTCTTTCGGCATAAAAATGTACATAACAAGGTGAATAATCCAAGTTGTCTTTACTTTGGATATATTAATGGATGGATTAAATGTGATTCTTCAATGATTTCGCCGTCATTGCCTTTAATGCTGTGTACATACATCTACTGATGCCTCTGGACACATCTTCAGTGATGTGCCTGGAATCATCGGGTCTTTCAACATCATACACCCTCCTGCAGGTGACCCAGCCGGGGCTGATCACACCCCAGCTTGTGTCCAGATGTCTAGCTAGCTACCATGACTCCATGGCTCTCCTCTCTTGAGCCACAGCCATCTCTGCCGCAGCGGTGGTACTGCGGATGGTTCTCCTCCTTTTCTCTCCCTCGATGCCCAAAGTGCTGAAGGCTCTGGTCAGGGAGCGGACTGCAAAACCCCTGCATCCAACCTCGACGGGGAGACACCTAGCTCTCCAACCAGCCTGCTGACAGTCACTGACCAGTCCCGCGTACTTGGAGAGCTTCCTCTCAAAGGCTTCTTCCAGGCGGTCTTCCCATGGGACGGTCAGCTCCAGCAGCACTACCTGCTTGGTGGACTCAGACATGAGGACAATGTCTGGTCGCAGGGTGGTGACTGCAATGTGGCTGAGGAACTTCAGCTGATGTTCAAGGTCCACCAACAGCTGCCAGTCTCTTGCAGAGGTTAGGATGCCCGCAGATGTTCTTCTGGCAGGGGTTGGCTGCTCCCCAGCTCTGACAAAGGCGATGATTTTCTTGGAGGGTCGGAACTGCTTCGACCACACAAGTCCTGCGCTGATGGCTTCAGCAATGGTTTTAAGGACTTGGTCATGCCTCCAGTGGTACCGTCCATCTCCAAGTGCCGCGGTGCAGCAGCTGAGGATGTGTTCCAGGGTTCCTCGCTTGGACCTCCACAGGCAGAGTTAGGGGGGGTGGGCGGGGGGTGCTTTTTCAGGCAGCACCAACAGCCCACCTGCCGGGAAATGCATGTTTTTCCCCTCTAAACTCTCTCCCTTTGTTTATAATGCCAATTTTCTGCTGGATTTAGTCTCTATAAACTCCAAGGAAAACAATGTATATATATATATATATCTATATCTATATATATATATATATATATATATATATATATATATATATATATATATATATATATATACATTGTTTATTTGGTAATATACAGTATATATATATATATATATATATATATATATATATATATATATTTATATATATATATATATATATATATATATATATATACTGTATACCACCCGAGTCAAGGGATGCCCAGCATGTCCATAGTGCACGCCGCAAAGTCACACTGGAAGTGGGGGGGGGAAAGTTGGGAAAGTAGGCAAAAGTCCTCAAAATGTTCAAAAATCGTACCTGGGATGGAGTCCCACAAGTCTCCCATGTCCCAAAAATTCAAAAAATGAATAAAAATCCAGGGGCCTGATTTTGGACGCCGGCGGGCCGCTTTCGGCCCGCGTGCCTTAGTTTGGAGACTGATTTCAAAAATTGTCCCCAGCCGGGTATTGTTTTCCTTGGAGTTTATAGAGACTAAATCCAGCAGAAAATTGGCATTATAAACAAAGGGAGAGAGTTTAGAGGGGAAAAACATGCATTTCCCGGCAGGTGGGCTGTTGGTGCTGCCTGAAAAAGCACCCCCCCCCTAACTCCGCCTGTGGAGGTCCAATCATCACATGGTTTTCACAGTATACAGGGGGGGTAAGGATGAGTTACTATATATATAGAGAGTCCTTTTCAATGGGCCAAGGATCCTAAAAAACGCACCAGTTTCAATAGGGTCCTTGGCCCATTGAAAAGGACTCCTTTGGAGTCCTTTTCAATGGGCCAAGGATCCTAATAAAAGTGAGATTTCCGCCCCTAATGCAGAGTCTCCAGTGCATTCTCCCGAGTGTTTGGCAGAACTTTATACTTATGGGCCAAGGACCCTATTGAAACTGCTGTGTTTTATTATTATTCCGCACCTACGCGCTATAATTTGACCCCCTTAACATGCTTCAAAACTCACCAAATTTGACACACACGTCGGTAAAGCAAACCTTCCCAAGTTATTAAGCAACCAATCCCCCAAAATGAAAATTGCGCTCTAGCGCCCCCTAGGAAAAAATTACAGACAAAACTGCATGTAACTTCTGTTAGGAATGTCATAGCGACATGAAACAAAAACTCCTATGTAGGTCTGACTTAGACCCAATTTTCATGAACTCACTTCTTTCAGCAAAAATCTACAGGAAGTTGGCAAAAACCCCTTCAAAACAAAATTTCCGCAAAAAATTCAATTTTTGCCTCTTTGAGCTGAAATTTGACCCCCTTAAAATGCTTCAAAACTCACCAAATTTGGCACACACATCAGGACTGGCAGAAATTGCGATCTAATAAAAAAATAAATAAATAAAAAACTCAAAATTGCGCTCTTGCGCAATTTCTTGATCAAACACAGCAAAAACTGCTTCGAGGAAGAAAACACAGACAAAACTGCTTGTAACTTCCAGTGGGAATGCCGGAAAGACATGAAACAAAAGCTTCCATGTAGGTCTCACTTAGACCTACATTTAGATAATTGACATCCTTCGGCAAAAATCAGCAGGAAGTTAAAAATTACCCCTTCAAAATAAAAGTTTTGTAAAAACCCGTCACCTTTTTCAAACGTAAACTCCTCCGAGTGCGTTTGTTGTTTCGGCTTCAAACTCGCACAGGAGAGAGATTGAACCCTTTTGATTAAAACTATCCAACAAAGTTTTGATTACTGCTCCGGTTTTGATTTTACGCGCCTTCAAAGAACCCCTGCGCAAAGTTTCCTAAAAAATGTCATTTTTGCCTCTTTGAGCTGTAATTTGACCCATTTAAAATGCTTCAAAGTGCAAGTTAAAGCTCTACTATGCAAAGCGAAAGCCATTCATCAACAACATCCAGAAACTCCGATCTGTAAGTTGACCCCCTTAACATGCTTCAAAACTCACCAAATTTTACACACACATCAAGACTGGCGAAAATTGCCATCTAATAAAAAACCAAACCCTAAAAATCTAAATTGCGCTCTAGCGACCCCTAGGAAAAAACCCAGACAAAACTGCTTGTAACTTCTGTTAGGAATGTCGTAGAGACATGAAACAAAAACCTCTATGTAGGTCTGCCTTAGACCAGGGCTCGAGTATTGGCGGCAGCAGCCAAAGGCGGGCCCGACCAACGCTGCTTGCAGCTTTAATTGTTTTTGACATCGTTATTGATATTATTTCCCATCCTCTCCCACCAGAGTCCACAACCATGGAGCGCAACACGTCCTGGTCTACAGTCCCGGCTCCCATCAACGTCACCGCCTCCAACGCCACGGTCAAACCCTTCAGTGTCTTTGACGGCTGCGACTACCAGGTGGAGGGCATCCTGTTCGACCTCACCCTCCAGTGCATCAACGTGGTGGTGGGGATCCCCGCCAACATCCTGGTCATCGCCGTCCTCATCCGCAACCGCAGAGAGCCGTCCACCTCGGACATCTACCTGGGCTCCCTGGCCTTCATGGACGCCTACTTTGGCTCCATGACCCCGGTCAGCTTCCTCAATCTCTACCACTGGCAGAGCAAGGAGGTGTGGTCCGCCCTCAAGTTCTCCTACGGCGTGAAGGACACCAGTGGGCCCTTGTTCCTGTCCTGCATCTGCTTGGATCGCTTCATCGCCGTGCTTTTCCCGCTCACCTTCGGCCAGCTCAAACACATCAAGTACCGCCTGAGTCTGTCCGTGTCGGTCTTCTGCCTCACCTTCGCCTACTGCGCAGCCAAGGCGGTGGGCGGCCTGCCCGACTTCGAAAAGGTCTTCACCGGGGAGATCCTGGCCGCCTTCACCTGGATGGTGGTGTGCAACACCTGCATCTTGTGGGCCCTGAAGAGGTCCAGCAGTGGGGAGAAAGACCACATGCATCCCATGAAGAAGAAGGCCTTCAAGATCGTGCTCTCCATCCTTTGCATCATCGTCTTCAACTACCTGCCGCCCGTCGCCCTCTTCCCCTTCGAGGACTATTACTCGCCGGAAGTGTTCCGCTGCTACGTGCAGCCTGTGGGCTTCGCCTTCCTCAACATCAGCAGCACCATTCAGCCCCTGGTCTTCCTGTCTCGCCTGGACAAGGTGCCCTTCCTGCCCCACAGCTGCGTCAAACGCTGGTGCGCCTGTGTCGCGCCAAAGATGGCCGACGACCCAGCTGGACACAACCAATCTGCGTAGTTCTTTCTTTCAATTGATAGATTGGTAAACAATCAGGCAGCAGATGGCTAAATATCCATCCATCCATCCATTTTCTACAGGGGTCAGGGTCGCTGGAACCTATCTTAGCTACAAACCCTAAGTTGGGAAATTGTGTTAGATGTAAATATAAACAGAATACAAGGATTTGTAAATCCTTTTCAACCCATATTCAATTGAATATGCTACAAATAAATACTGACAAAGTTGAGGAATGCTCATCAAACACTTATTTGGAACATCCCACAGGTGTGCAGGCTAATTGGGAACAGGTGGGTGCCATGATTGGGTATACAAACAGCTTCCCAAAAAATGCTCAGTCTTTCACAAGAAAGGATGGGGCGAGGTACACCCCTTTGTCCACAACTGTGTGAGCAAATAGTCAAACAGTTTAAGAACAACCTTTCTCAAAGTGACATTGCAAGAAATTTAGGGATTTCAACATCTACGCTCCATAATATCATCAAAATGTTCAGAGAATCTGGAGAAATCACTCCACGTAAGCGGCATGGCCGGAAACCAACATTGAATGACCGTGACCTTCCATCCCTCAGACGGCACTGTATCAAAAACCGACATGAATCTCTAAAGGATATCACCACATGGGCTCAGGAACACTTCAGAAAACCACTGTCACTGAATACAGTTGGTCGCTACATCTGTAAGTGCAAGTTAAAGCTCTACTATTACAGTTGGTACAAAATGCGGCTGCTAGACTTTTGACAAGAACAAGAAAGTTTGATCATATTACGCCTATACTGTATATACCTTTATATACATATATACATACATATATACCTATACTGTATATACCTTTATATACATATATACATACATATATACCTATACTGTATATACATTTATATACATATATACATACATATATACCTATACTGTATATACCTTTATATACATATATACATACATATATACCTATACTGTATATACCTTTATATACATACATATATACCTATACTGTATATACCTTTATATACATATATACATACATATATACCTATACTGTATATACCTTTATATACATATATACATACATATATACCTGTACTGGCTCACCTGCATTGGCTTCCTGTGCACTTAAGATGTGACTTTAAGGTTTTACTACTTAGGTATAAAATACTACACGGTCTAGCTCCATCCTATCTTGCCGATTGTATTGTACCATATGTCCCGGCAAGAAATCTGCGTTCAAAGGACTCCGGCTTATTAGTGATTCCTAAAGCCCAAAAAAAGTCTGCGGGCTATAGAGCGTTTTCCGTTCGGGCTCCAGTACTCTGGAATGCCCTCCCGGTAACAGTTCGAGATGCTACCTCAGTAGAAGCATTTAAGTCTCACCTTAAAACTCATCTGTATACTCTAGCCTTTAAATAGACCTCCTTTTTAGACCAGTTGATCTGCCGCTTCTTTTATTTGTATCCTATGTCTCCCCCTCCCTTGTGGAGGGGGTCCGGTCCGATGACCATGGATGAAATACTGGCTGTCCAGAGTCGGGACCCAGGATGGACCGCTCGTCGGGACCCAGGATGGACCGCTCGCTTGTGTATCGGTTGGGGACATCTCTACGCTGCTGATCCGCCTCCGCTTGGGATGGTTTCCTGTGGACGGGACTCTCACTGCTGTCTTGGATCCGCTTTGAACTGGACTCTCGCGGCTGTGTTGGAGCCACTATGGATTGAACTTTCACAGTATCATGTTAGACCCGCTCGACATCCATTGCTTTCGGTCCCCTAGAGGGGGGGGGGTTTGCCCACATTTGAGGTCCTCTCCAAGGTTCTCATAGTCATCATTGTCACTGGCGTCCCACTGGATGTGAATTCTCATTGCCCTTATGTGGGTTCTTCTGAGGATGTCATAGTCGTAGTGGTTTGTACAGTCCTTTGAGACATTTGTGATTTAGGGCTATATAAATAAACATTGATTGATTGATTGATAATATGCAAAGCCAAAGCCATTTATCAACAACATCCAGAAACACCGCCGGCTTTTATGGGCCCGAGATCTTCTAAGATGGACTAATGCAAAGTTGAAAAGTGTTCTGTGGTCTGACGAGTCCACATTTGAAATTGTTTTTGGAAACATTCGACATAGTGTCATCCGGACCAAAGGGGAAGCGAACCATCCAGACTGTTATTGACGCAAAGTGTAAAAGCCAGCATGTGTGATGGTATGGGGGTGCATTAGTGCCCAAGGCATGGGTAACTTACACATCTGTGAAGGCACCATTAATGCTGAAAGGTACACACAGCTTTTGGAACAACATAAGCTGCCATCTAAGTGCCGTCTTTTTCATGGACGCCCCTGCTTATTTCAGCAAGACAATGCCAAGCCACATTCAGCACGTGTTACAACAGCGTGGCTTCGTAGTAAAAGAGTGCGGGTACTTTCCTGGCCCGCCTGCAGTCCAGACCTGTCTCCCACGGAAAATGTGTGGCACATTATGAAGCGTAAAATACAACAGCGGAGACCCCGGACTGTTGAAGGACTGAAGCTCTACATCATGGGTGTCAAACTCTGGCCCCGTGTAATTTCACTTGGCCCTTGAGGCAATATCAAATTAACATTAGAGCTGGCCCGCCGCTGTAACACCGCATTCACTGCTAACACTCTTACTTGCCAACCCTCTCGATTTTCCCGGGAGACTCCCGAAGTTCAGTGCCCCTCCCGAATTTCATCCCAGACAACAATATTTGGGGTGGGCTTTAAAAGCGCTGCCTTTGGCGTTCTCTACAACCTGTCTCCACGTCCGCTTTTCCTCCATACAAACAGCGTGCCGGCCCAGTCACATAATATATGCGGCTTATACACACACACACAAGTGAATGCAAGGCATATTTGGTCAATAGCCATACAGGTCACACTGAGGGTGGCCGTATAAACAACTTTAACACTGTTACAAATATGCACCACACTGTGAACCCACACCAAACAAGAATGACTCATTTCGGGAGAACATCCGCACCGTAACACAACATAAACACAACAGAACAAATACCCAGAACACCTTGCAGCACTAACTCTGCCGGGATGCTACAATATACACCCCCCGCTATCACCAAACCCCGTCCACCTCAACCCCACCGCCTTAAAGAGGCATTCAATTTTTATTTGATATGCCATTGATATTTTTTTAGTTATTATTATTATTTGAAACTCGATTTTGCATGTCACTATAAAGTTATATAAGCCTTGCTTGTTCAATATTCAATGCAAAACTTGTTTGGGTCCCAATTAAAAGGTTAATTTGTTCAACCTCGGCCCGCGGCTTTGTTCGGTTTTAAATTTTGGCCCACTCTGTATTTGAGTTTGACACCCCTGCTCTACATAAAACAAGACTGGGAAAGAATTCCACTTTCAAAGCTTCAACAATTAGTTTCTTCAGTTCCCAAACGTTTATTGAGTGTTGTTAAAAGAAAAGGTGATGTAACACAGTGGTGAACATGCCCTTTCCCAACTACTTTGGCACGTGTTGCAGCCATGAAATTCTAATTTAAAAAAAAAATAAAGTTTATGAGTTTGAACATCAAATATGTTGTCTTTGTAGCATATTCAACTGAATATGGCTTGAAAAGGATTTGCAAATCATTGTATTCTGTTTATATTTACATCTAACACAATTTCCCAACTCATATGGAAACGGGGTTTGGCGCCCCCGTGTGTACAACTTGTGCAAGTTCCCTGCCAGATGTATCAGGGAAAGCCACGTTCATGTTCTCTCCTAAACACTTACTTCATAGAGGCAGTTAAGCCAATGTTGGCGTTAAAGTAGCAATGATTGTCACACACACACACTCGGTGTGGTGAAATGTGTCCTCTGCATTTGACCCATCACCCTTGATCACCCCCTGGGAGGTGAGGGGAGCAGTGGGCAACAGTGGTGGCTGCGCCCGGGAATCATTTTTGGTGATTTAACCCCCAATTCCAAGCCTTGATGCTGAGTGCCAAGCAGGGAGGTAATGGCTCCCATTTTTATAGTTGGTGCGGGAGTTTCTGAAGTTGTCCCAGGCCAGCTGGGAGACATAGTCCCCCTTACCAGGAGGTGTCAAAGTGGTATTCACTGAGGGCCGCATCACAGTTAGGGGGCTGCTTCTAACAGTGAACACTATTATTATGAGATGGTTTCCTGTGGACGGGACTCTCACTGCTGTCTTGGAGCCACTATGGATTGAACTTTCACAGTATCATGTTAGACCCGCTCGACATCCATTGCTTTCGGTCCCCTAGAGGGGGGGGGGTTGCCCACATCTGAGGTCCTCTCCAAGGTTTCTCATAGTCAGCATTGTCACTGGCGTCCCACTGGATGTGAATTCTCCCTGCCCACTGGGTGTGAGTTTTCCTTGCCCTTTTGTGGGTTCTTCCCAGGATGTTGTAGTCGTAATGATTTGTGCAGTCCTTTGAGACATTTGTGATTTGGGGCTATATAAATAAACATTGATTGATTGATTGATATTACACCATTTTTAATGCATTTTATTAGATTTTCAAAATAATAAAATGTTAAAAAAAATATGGTAAGTTGCAATAATGTCACCTCAAAATGTGGTGTATATTACTGTAAATAGAAAATAGCACATCACAAAAAAAAAGGCAGCTCAGTTGCCAGAAATTTACTGTAAATTGACTTTTTTTTTTTTACCGTAAATTTAAAAAAATGTTTTGTTTTTTTTACTGCAAATCAACAACTGTAGATTTTTCGGTGTATTACTGTAAATGCCAAAACAATAATAGAAAAAAATATTTGAGAAAAATGCTGTCAAAAGCCCGGTAAATGTCACAATTTGACCGTGAAATCGATTGCTACTTTTACATCGAACACTTTGATGGATAACTTGCTTTGAAATCATTATTATTAGTATTTATTTCTATTTAAAAATGATTCGAATGTTTGATCATATATTTTTGCATAATTAGACAATATTTGCGATTAAATGTTGTACATATATTTTTTTCCCTCCCAAAATAGAAATAAAGAACACATTTAGAAAGAAAAGTTACAGTACTTTATTGATACATATTTTTCCAGGCGGGGCAGCACGGTGATACAGGGGTTAGTGCATCTGCCTCACAATACCAAGGTCCTGAATAGTTCTGAGTTCAATCCCGGGCTCGGGATCTTTCTCTGTGGAGTTTGCATGTTCTCCCCGTGACTGCGTGGGTTCTACTCCGGCTTCCTCCCACCTCCAAAGACATGCACCTGGGGATAGGCCCCTCCCACCTCCAAAGACATGCACCTGGGGATAGGCTCCTCCCACCTCCAAAGACATGCACCTGAGAATAGGCTCCTCCCACCTCCAAAGACATGCACCAGAGAATAGGCTCCTCCCACCTCCAAAGACATGCACCTGGGGATAGGCCCCTCCCACATCCAATCACATGCACCTGGGGATGGATAGGCTCCTCCCACCTCCCAAAGACATGCACCTGGGGATAGGTC